>NW_013666193.1:443249-445721 GCF_000517525.1 Limulus polyphemus | reverse complement strand
AATTGTTAAATTAATGTATTATTTATACACACAACCCGTACGAAGGACGGGTACACAGCTAGTGTTAAATATAAACCAAACGCAGTACTAGGAGAAGCATATTTGGGGGGGGGTGTACTAGTTGCATAACAAATAAAACAGTCATGAAGGTATGCCACTTACAATTAACACTTTAAACACAAATACACGCTAGTCGAATTTTAAGGAATTATATTGGACATGCTCAAAAATGAAAGGTTTAAATATATGGATTATCCTTGTTTTTCAATATCCCCAACTTCATGGTATGAAATATGTTCCCTTTTAACCTTATAAAACGTTTCACAACATGTTTATGATGTAAGAGAAAAATAACCTAAGGATGGCTCTTCCTTCTCTTATTGAATTTCTTGGTACCAACGTAAGGCGGGAGGTCTAATATATGCAACATTATAAATTATAATCATGACTACCGGATTTTAGCATTGTAAGGCCCTCAACTTACCGCTGACTCACCGGGGGACAAGAACTTCGGTGAGAGCAGAAAAAAAAAGTATAGGGTAGTCTGCTTTTTACAATTTAATAATTTATTCATTTGATTTCGAACAAAGCTACACGAGAACTATCTGAGCTAACCATCCCTAACTTGGAAGTGATAGACTACAGAGAAGGCAGCTAGTCAACGCTTAGCGAGATTTAACCGTTACTCTTATAACGCACCAACAGCTCCAGAGTGCTGAGCATGATGTTTTTAATACGATAAATAAATAAACAATACTGGCACTTATACATAGTGACAATTGAGAAAACCTTTCATGCTTTTTTAAAACTATATTTTTCTAAGTATTAGTATTTTCAAAATTAAATAGCTTTTCAAGCTACCACTCGGGACAAACGGTCAAGTCAGAGACCTCTAAGGTTCACGCACAACCATCCATAATTTGGGATTGCTAACCAGAGAGAGATCAACCAGTTATCAGCACCCACTGCCTATCATGCGGCTACTTTTAACTGATTAGAGAGCTTTAATGCTAAGAGTTATATTGTTCCCACAGCTGAAAGTGCAAAGAACGTAACTGCACGTGAATTATTTCAAATCTTTACAATCGCAAAGTTTTGGCAGGGTTGAGGTAAGCAATACGCTATGCAGAGATATCCCCTGTAATAAAACACCCAACAATATAGGGCAGTTTTCATTACCAATCCGTTTTCGACAACTTTTTATTTTACAATATGCCATATTTTTTCCATTGTTGTGCGAGTGTCAGCATATTTGATACTTGTGCTAATCACATACAAATAGGTTGGTTAGCATGCTCCACACTTTGAGATCATGGTTGCGCTGTAAAGTGACGGTCAAACTTCACCATTCGGTCATACACGAGTAGCCCAAGAGTTTGTGGTGGGTGATACTAGTTAGCTACCTTTCATTGCCCATTAGTTCCAAAATCAGGAAAGGATATGTGCAGAGAGCTCTTCATGTAGTTTTGCACTAAAATATGTTAACACGATTTAAATTTGTATTAAAACGATAAAATGGGTGCACTTTTTCATCGGATAAGAAAGATATCAATGAAATATGTATATTAAAATGATTATTTTTTTTTATTAAAAGAAAATATATATTTAAAACAAGAAACATTGTAGGCAGAGCCAACTGATGCACCCCAATCCTCTAGACAAAAGTTTAAAATTTAAGCAGCTTTGAGAGAAATCTAACATAATTTCAACATAAGTACTTCCATAAGCAAGGGATAAGTCATTCCAATTTATTTGTATTTAAAGCACTTGATAATGTTTATACAGACTACATTACCCGCTAATCACTTCCCATCTATATAACATGTATCATTTTGAGGAAGGAGGAATTTTTTGACAGATCTGAAGCAAAGACTGGTTGTCTTTAAATAGGATATATTTGCATAACACCTACACAATTACGTGTAAAAAAATACGCATCTATACCTGCAAGATAAATGCAATAACAGGACAAATCTACCAAAAGATTCTAGAATATGCCTCACGACGCACAAACTTCATGCTCGACTGGTATATTCCGGTTAATCGGTGGCCGTATAAGGATTCACTGGATTACAAAAACATCAAATCCAATCAGTTTATTCCAAACCTGCTAATATATATATCGATAACTCATGAAATACACATCTTTACTGAAACTTTTAACAAACATTAAAGTGCATTTTACTTTATTACTAACAGACCATTAACTCAGTTTGATTCATTAAAATACATTCTTGGCAAGTCGTCCTCCATATACGGTAGAGCTTTAATGGATATATATATATATTATTATGTATGTCTATGAGCCACATGTTCTCTCCTGCCAAAGCATGCGCAATAACGGCCAAATGGTTTGTTTGTTTGTTTGTTTTGGAATTTCGCGCAAAGCTACACGAGGGCTATCTGCGCTAGCCGTCCCTAATTTAGCAGTGTAAGACTAGAGGGAAGGCAGCTAGTCATCACCACCCACCG
>NW_013666193.1:429111-442345 GCF_000517525.1 Limulus polyphemus | reverse complement strand
AATTTTTATTTTATTCAGCCAGCAAAGAAAGGGCGTTGAGATTACTTTTTCTAATGTTTTTTTTTCCAAACTTCTTTGTGTAGAGCTGGTAAATACAAAGGTTTTACATCTTTAATATATACAATTTGTCTCCCTATCTGAAGTAACCAGACCTTTTGTAGCGGTCCTTTTAGTAAAGTTAATGACAATTATGTTGTTGTTTTTTTTCATGAAGAAGCTGTTTTCTGCTTAACTTTTGAGGTCATGTTTTGTGGCGTCCTCAATCTGAATTGTAGTAAATGAAAAACGTGACAGAGCGCTCAGAATCCGATACCTCCTCAGACTTAACTCTTTCAACAAAATGATCTGAGTTATATATATATACATATATGTTGTGGAGTTTTATATTACCTGAAATATTTAACTTGCTGAAATCTAGCTTTTGAAGAAACAATTTTATTGAGATTGTAATTCAAAACGCTGTGCATCAGAAGAAACCATCTGAACAAAATGCAACAACAGCCTTGATCCGTGTTTGGCGTGTAAACTGCAGTACGTATCAGTCAATTGTAAGGTGTTAGTTCCTTCTTTAAATGCATTACAAAACTTAATACTCATAGCTTTTAATAAGCAGTGGAAATGAAATTAAAGTTACTGATGACTGTGGGTATATGTATGTGTTTTACTAGGTATAACATTTTTAGATGGTATTATTACTTAAAACTTCAACTTTCCATCTTGTGAATAAATAAAAACAAAATCATACATGAAACCTTAACTCGCTTTAAATAAGTTTAGGGTTAAATTAATTATCCATTGTTATGTTTACCGCTTATTAAAGTTAACAATAACTGAGAAAAATAACATTTTATAGAGGGAGATCAGCTAGAACATTATTTAACCTTATTTTTTTGTTATTTTATCAAATATTCCTCTTAAATTGGAATTATAACCGGTAAGGTTTTGTAATTGGTTTTATTAGTTAATAATGATAATTACTACGCAGAAATTGTAATCTATCTAATTTTGTAGTTGTTTCTTTATTACCACATACGTGTGATGGCAGTGTAATCTAGAGCACTACTGATATGTTCTTTCTTAATAGAGAGAATAACCACTAACGAAATGCAAGAACACGACTTTACTATTCCTGGATTTTAAAATAAGTGTTCATGAAATGCTGCAAATTCCTTGAAAATAATTTTCTCGAAAGCCACTCTGAATATAGTTGTCCTTTAACAAGTTAGTTGAAGAAGAGTCATAATGGGCTGTAAGCTCGCTTCTTCACCCTGCCATCTGTGTGGTTATGAAAGTTGGTTTATTAAAATAAAACTCAAGTTTATTTTCTTCGTCTTTCAAGTAAGTCGGTTATTAAATAAGTTCATACAATCAAAGTTTTATTAATTGTATTAATCCAATATATCCTACTGAATCAATCTATCTGTACATATATATAAAGCACAAAAATATGTGTATATGTATGTTTGCCTGTCTGTCTGTTATCTAACTACTCCTAGATCGCGGGGCCAATATCAACCAAACTTTGTGGGATTATACTTTGGAACAAAATGCATGTTATTGGTGGGTTCACAACCCCTCCGCTCCCATTATTGCTGTTATTGAGCATTTATTATCAATAACGTAAGTTAAAGTTAACTACATTCTTAGATGGCGTCACGTCCTTGGACCAAAAAAAAAGTTTATTAAATTGTCTATAACACAACATACACACGCAGTGTGGGGGAGGGCACATAATCATGTTATATATGCGATGAAAAAAATGGCCACCACTAGTACAATAATACGTCAAATATTCAGCTAATTTATACTCAAACAGTCACCACAAGTTTGATATGAAGAGCCATTTCTTATACTCGCTGCCTACTTTAACTCATGACTTTTCAACTTCGGCCGTAAGATATTTCTGCGGCCAATGACCGCCAATTAATTAATTTCGTGAAACACTGTGGAAGGATATTAAAAGTTGGATGTTGAAAACCGGTAACAGAAAGCACCCTTACAGCCACAACTCTGGCCACTACCTCTTCTTACAAAGTCACCCTAACCATCGAACAGTGTATACCATGCTTTAAGTATATACATATTGAGTTATTAAAACTTATACAAAACTTTTGGTGAGGTAAGAATGAACTCTGTAATAATATGTTATGCTATAAATAATATTTTGTGAAAGTTAAGATTTTTTGTATTTATCATAGTATCCACCCACACATATTTTTAAGTTCATAACCTGGACAAAGGACGGGTAACTTAGGTTGTATTGTCATAAGCCACACGTAGCAAGATAGCAATGCATCAATGTATGTACTTCAGTATACAGTCTTGACATCAAAAGTATAGGAACAAAAGTTAGACGTAATCAAATCCCATTCTGCACTCGTCTCGAAAACCTTAACCGATTCAATCACGGATTTATTAGAATCCATATTACAAATTCCTTAGTTACAGACATATTATTCATACCTATTACTTTTTTTTAAATAATTATTAGTAATTTCAATGTACTTCAATAATTATTAATAAGTCTCAACTGTAAATACAAATTAAGTAAAACACGTTGGTTTGTTTATTCTCAACCCAGAATCAAATTCAAGGAAATGTCTTCAAGGGTTGGATAAAATAATGGAAACACCAGTTAATTTCTGAATTTTACTTACTTATGGAATTGACGAAACAATGTATTGTTCATCAGACAACGACATTGTTAACCATTCGTCGATCAAAGCTTCTTATAATTGTTGAAGTCTCAACATGCCTTGAAACTTCCTTCAAGAACTGACCGCAGAGGCTGACATTTCAATATGGTGATTGTGGTGGCCAATTTAGGTGCCCAAACACTTTCTCGTGTTCTCTAATCAATCTTCAACAATTTCAGCAGTATGAATTGGTGTATTGGTTTCTTGAAACTAACCTGAAGTAAGGTTCAAATGGTCGTTTGCCGTCTTTTTACCTTTATTTCACTCACAAGTTCTTTATACTTTCACAAAAAGTGGCCCGCGTCATCACAGAGCCTCCTCTATGCTTAACAAAAGATTCAGTTATAAGCTTCTCTTAGCTTTCATCACACATAATCACGCTCAACTCTTCGGAAACTCTTATTGAAAAGGCACCCATATCCCAAAAGTACGGAGCACAATTCTGCGGCAACGACACACAAACCATGAATTCTCAGATTATTATTATTATTACTTCTAACAAAAATTACTTGTATTTTAAAGAATGATTGTAATTTAAAAAGCAAAGTTGACTCAAGAAATTTGAATTATGCACAAACGCATACTGAATTTTTTACAGTAGTAGAAAAATATAACTGATTTTGGTCAAAATATCTTCGTGACTTTTGAAGTATTATTAACTTGAAGTAGTTTGTTAACGCAAAGCTACAAAATTGGCTACTTGCGTTCTGTCCACATTGGGGAATCGAACACCGGATTTTGGCGTTGTAAGCCCGTAAACTTACCGCTAACATGCAGGGGAACAACTTGAAATAAACAGGAAAGTTTCTTTATGGGACACCATTATAAATTTAAGCGTGAGCGTATAATTAACCACCCGATACTAGAAGATATTAAAGATGCATAGTTTTTTGGCCGAGAGTCAACATGATTGTGGAGGAACAGATGTAAAGATCAGAAAGCGATGCAATTTGTTCACACAGGAAAAACGTATCTTCAAGCCTGTGTATAAAACAACTGGGAATATCAATTACAAGTAACCATCGTTCGTTCAGATTGCTTGTTTAATATTTTGGTTTCTTTACACTTTCATCCACACCTTACCTGTCAAGCTGGTCTTTGCTTTATTAGAAAGTTTCACTACTCCCCTTTTTCTGTCAAGTTTTGAAATCTCCCAACTTCCTATTATTTTACCCAGGACATGTCGTCAACATATAATCACTTGACCTTTCCTCTCGACGAAGATCGTTTGTTCAGAACGCTGACCACATTTACTCATATGAATGATTCGAATCATCTTTGTGTTTTCATTATGAGTAAACACTAACGGAGTTACAAGTTAGTGTTGATAAAAGAAACAAGTTTTATTCACAAGTAAAAGGCACATACAAAAGTTCCCTTATAAAACAATGTACGTGCACGTTGTATAATGAACAACGAGTAATGATATGGAACACTATACACATAACACAAGTGACAATTATGTAGAATTACTTAGGCCAAAGTAAGGCCAACGCTAATCATTGAAAGGCGTGTGGACAAGAAGCCAAGAAGATCAGAGATCTCCGCCCCGCGGAGACTTGACCTTTAACAGACAGTCATTCAAAATTAGACGCCTCAACATATCCCAGGATTCTAAGATACTCTATACGAATATTAACAATACTCTATGTGCTGTAGGTTTAAACAAAATATCTTATAAATATAAATATATAGAGAGGAAAAGAAAGAGAGAGAACTACACATACATATTACAAAAAGGCAAAGGCTGGCCTAACAGTTAGCGTCTCGTTGCTACGTCAATAAACTCACTCTGTTGCCTAAAGATTTCGAAAACTAAACTGTATATGTTGAGAAAATCAGAGAGAAACCACCTCAACTATTATTATGACAGCATCAATAGTTTGAGGAGTCACTGTGTCTGCCTATCCTCGGTTTCGAGAGCGGTTTTTAAAATATACCAGAATACTAATTCTCAAACAAAAATTATTATATATAAAGGTGTAAATTCAAGGAACTTGTGTATATATTCAAAATATTAAAATCCACAAACGAATAACGTTTTATAATACACAATTAAATCTTTATTTAAGCCGATCAACGGTTGTAAAAGTCACTCTACATGTTTCAGCAATGTGAAAACACGTTGAAACATTAATACTTTAAGACTTTGTGAATATGCAGTATAGTGAGTATACTATTTATTTAAAAGATCTCTACAGAAACCCTTTTATTAAACACAAGTTCAAAAACTGATGACTCCACGTTAACTTTTAAGTTCGCTGTTGTTGTTTTTTACTTAAATCTCAAAAGTTCATTATTTTTTAATCGTTACTATAAAGTTTAAATGTATATCCCTTTTTCTTTACAAACAATATATTCCAGATGCCGAAAGGTTGGAAACTAATTTGTAAACGTACTCGATCTAATACTCAAATTTCTTATCCACTTAATTCAGCAAAATTTCACGATATGTAAATAAAACGTTCTAAATTATAACAGTAAAGAAGATCCTGATTGTTGACACACAAAAACAAAATCTCGAGTTGTTTTGTTGTATCAAGCAGCTAGGCCTATGAAGTGTTAAGTTCTTTGAAGCTCAGCAGCTAGACTTGTAGGTATTCTGTGTTGCATTGAAACTCAACAGCTAAATTTACACGTATTTTTTTATTCTTTCAAGCTTAACAACTAAATTTACACGTATTTCTTTTTATGCATTGAAGCTTAACAGCTAAACTTACACATATTTTTTGGTGCATTGAAGCTTAACAGCTAAACTTACACGTATTTCTTTTTATGCATTCAAGCTTAACAGCTAAACTTACACATTTTTTTTTGGTGCATTGAAGCTTAACAGCTAAACTTACACGTATTCTTTGGTACTTTCAAACTTATATTACTATAACACGTAAGGATCTCCATACATTAGACCCTAAGTGTATTCTTAATGAAGCATTCAAAATATCGACCTTTCCTGTCATAAACGCCCACATTTCGCTTGTTTGAAATGCGTCTTCTTATTAAGTGCACAATGTATTTGTAACTACACTTATAAACAAACCGAACTCACAAAACAGAAGAAACACTTTCTCTTGTGTCACGCGTTAGCATACCAATCTAAACGCAACACATTTTACAGACGTAACTGGCAATATCTAATTTTTGAAGCAAACGTGGAAACTACATAAGAAAACACTTAATGGGAACATGGGCTATCTATAGAGGGAATGTCCAGAAAAAACAAAGACTGTATAAGTTATATGATAAAAATCTAATTTTAAGTTGCGAAACTTGTTTCTTTGTTTCAGAATTTACACAAATGGCTATCTGTGCATATCCGTACTTTGTTTTAAAGTGATATAGGGAAGGCAGCAAGTCAACAGCACCCGCCGCCAACTATTGGGTTACTATGGTCTGACCTAATAGTGAGATTTAACAGTCACTCTTATAACGCATCCATGGCCAAAAGGTCGCGAACCATGAACCCTCCGATTCACAGTCAGAGTACACCCCCAAGTTGCAATACAAGATCCTGGAACTATTTATATAGTAAATCTACTGAAGCAAAACTGTTTGAATTCTATTTTACTATATGTAATGTAGCTTAAGGTTGAATGAAACAAACTTTATACAGGAGCTTAAGGGATTCGGTCTCTTATGGGCTATGTTATTAAATCTGAAAACATTTTTGACAATTATACTAGAGATATTGCGGTAGAGATCTCAAATGTTTATTTTTTGAGAAATTATAATTTGCTTTAAAAGTATATTATTGTATTTAATAGTTTTCACTGGTATATGAATTAAAAAAAACAAAAAAAACATTATTATTCCAAATACGAAAAGTAGTTATTAACAAAAGAATATATAACGATGATCCCCAACAGTTGTTGTAAAAGTAATCCACTGTGACCTAAAAAAGGGGGTAAGCGTTAAAAACAAATTACACATGGATTGTTTACTCGCGGCACTTTATCCTTGATATTCTCTGTGGTTCTACACTTCTCAGAATTCCCGGGATTTTATCCAACCAATTTACGCAAGACAACCGCGCAGAAAGTCCGGGACAAACCAACGTGGTGGCCTCTTCAAGGTCTTGTGGGAAAAGAACATTTCCTGAGAGTGTATGTGCCTCCGAGCTCCTGGGGACGGGAGGGAGATGAACATAAAAAAATATCAGGCGACATTGGAAAGATTTGTCTTTGTTTCTTTCAAAATTTCGCGCGAAGCTACATTAGGGCTCCCTAAGCATAGCAGACCCTATGTTTTTAAACTGATAGACAAGACAGATAAATGCTAGTAAACAGCACCAACTGTCAACTATTGTCTGTTTGAATAGTAGGATTTGACTGCGACTCTTATAGCGCACTAACGGCCCAAAAGCGTAGAGCGAGTTTTTGCGTCAACGAATTGCGAAACACACTCGTTTGTTGTTAAGCGCAAAGGTATACAATGGACTATCTGTGCTATGCCTAACATGGGTTTCGAAACCCGATTTTTAGAGCTATAAGCTTTCATAATTAATCTTAAGCCACTGGAGAGCGCGAAACACCAATCCTTCGATTCGCGGTCCAGGCATATTAAACTACTAGGTTACGCCCGACCCGTACGTTTTGGCAAATAACCAGAAATATTAAATTGTGTTTGCTGTCCTGTAGTTTTCTCTGTCTCAGGTAACGAGCCAATAAAATTTCTTTATTCGTGCCCTAAATCACCAGTCTTCTTTCCTTCCTAAATTGATCAATTACACTTTTTTTTTTAAATTATCAGTTGTAGCTAAGATGTTAAACCTGAATTTAAAGCGATTTCATTACTTTTTTCTCTTCAAATGGTGTATTTTACTTTCAGTTAAATTTCGGAAAACAGTAGTAACAAAAATATCTGATAAATGTTGAAACTATAACAGTGTATATAATTAAGGTAATTAAAAATACATGACAAAAAATAGTGAACAGGTAAATAAGAAATTGATCTGAAAGCTCAGAGAGGCAGATATTTACACGTTAAATGCACGTCTTTACGAAATACAGGTGAAAATACAGTGAGAGGAAACAATTGTTTCGAATGTACATTGACTGTTACCAAAACCTAACAAATAATACTTACTATAATCTCCATATCAAATTCAACCTTTCAAAACCGTGTTTTACTGTTCGTCTTGGAAAACAACCAGCTACTAACTTGGAAAGCTCAGATACGACTAACTCCAAGGCGCTGAACTCTTACAAGTTATAGCAGCTCCGATATTACAGGTGTGACTTGTTCTAGATATAAACATACGACGTGTGCAATTTTAAGCTGCGATTTTTTTTTTTTCCTTTTGCAGTGAGCATGATAATAAAAGATTAATATGTTAATATTAGTAATAAAATAAAAAGGCACTAATAAAAATTAATGCAATTATAGACTAAACTAACGACCGCCGATAAAAGTTAAGGTTTTATAGGTCGAGTACGAAGTATATAACACTTTTTTGGGGGGGGGGGACGACGATATAAACCGAAGAAACAACGTAATGTATGAAAAGCCTTAAGCAATTTTAATTTCATATGGAGATATTTCATATAAATGACCTACATTTACTATTTTATTCCATTGTTATAACATAAGAATTAATTTTAAAATGTATTTATATACGTATGAATCAAGTTTTCGGCTTTACACGTTCTTCAGAGTAAGCTGTTACAGAATACTGTATTGTATAACAATAATATCATAGACAACACAACGAACATATTGAGAGTGGGTTTTCATAAAATCGTACTGATTCCTATATGTCTAAAAAAAAGGATCTTTGGAGTGATTTGATAATTTATTTCCAAGACAGCCAAGAATATAGATGTGACAGAAAAATATCCTAAATATCCTTCAAATATCCTAAAGTTTTAATGTAAACACTACATTTTATGCAACTACTTCTACTAATCTCCATCAAACTTTAAAATACTGTCAGGTGTGTGTAACAATATTGTGCTAGAAAAACTATAAAAATAGTTTACATAATTTAACCCTAAAATTACCAGCTTCATTTTATACTGTTACACAGTGGGGGGTCTATATATTGAGTAATTTTAGGTTTTTATCTGTTACAACAATCATTGCAAAGAACTGACCAATTGGATGAAGTCACATACTTTTAAAAGCCAAATACAAAGGGCCCTCCAGCAGTAAATAGTTTGATCAATTGCAATATTGATAGTACATTTTTTTCTGTGATTCATGTATTATAAGGAAACCTGTATAACAAACGGTGTAATGGACCCTCAAACATTTTGATACATAATTTAGAGAAATATGTTTAAAAAGCCGATGGGGTACTCATAGGCCCAATCAGTAATTCTATGATTAACATTTTAAGTAACAATTTTTGTCCCATTACTAATGGATTAAGGTTTGTTTTCTAGCTTCCGCACTATAGGAAAAGGAAGGATACATTTCCTTTCTCACCCATTTCCGACCAGGTTGAGCAAAACCTGGATTCCGTTTCTCAGTGTATTAATATTTCACCATAATAAAACTTTTAATTCTGTATAATATTGTTACCTAAGTCAGTTACTTGAATACAGACGCTTCATACTAGGAAGCTGTGGCTCTAACAATCTATATTAAAATGACGCTTTCAAGAACTGACCCACTTTTACATATGAAGTCGTAAATACTTAAAAACGCTTAAATTTCTGGGATATAATAAAATAAACAGTGCCATCTTAGCAATGAAAAGTTTCTCCATCCAATGACGTCAGCAATTGTAAATGCATGCGTTCCGAAAGTGTTTGAACCACTAACACTACCTATCGGCTTGGTTACCTTGCGAATTAGTACAGATAACGTTTATGAATATCTTTACCTTTGATTGGATATAAACATTTTTCATTCAACCTCATTTTCTAAGAAGTAACAGAAAGTAATTATTTTAGGTGTATACGTGAATAACCAAGACAATATTTTATATTTCTAAAGGAGTAAATACTAAATAATGTATTCACATCTCAATAATAATTTCGTTAAGATTTTCTGGCGATTTGGTAACCCAGGAAATGAAAGCGGAGTCTTGTTTGGTAAGCAGTTGAAAAGCTAGGAACCACCCAACCAGTTGTTGTAGTGACATGATTCAATTCCGGCTGCAGTACATTGGTTTGCCTCCCTTATACTCTCAGTCGCTGGAGGAAAATCGAAAACAATAATTATCCTATATACGCGAGAATAACATTACCTACAGTTAGATGTGAGCTACAACTATCGAACTGCTACTGCTTTTCTTTTAAAATAATAAAAATAAAATCAACATTAAATGTTGTAAAACATTTATTCATATGTCGATGTTCAAGTACATTGTAAAACGTCTACCATATTTCCACGTGCCTATCTTTCTAGCTCAACAAGTATGGTGGATTTTTTTCATTTTGGTTTCCAAATACCAGCTACCGCAAAAAATAAAAATCAATAAATATTCTTCACAGAAAAATGGTGAGACTTAAAAATTTTACTACAGCACCAGTAAATCCTAACATACCGAAGGCATTACCTACATCGCTGTTTGTTGCAATGTAGTACTTATTCATATTTTATACAGTTCTCTTGTGACTTTTTACAAAAGTGGCAATACTTACAACTTTTGCATAACTCTAACAGACGTATACATTATTAATTCTTACCTAAAAATTTCATTTGTAAATGACTTGAATAAAATTAATTATAATTACAATTCATTTGTTTTATCAGTCGTTATTCACTTCTGTCTTTGTCGTATACCAGCCGGCCCGATGAACCCTGGTATTGATATCGTAAGTAGTGGATATAGCAGATGTAACATGGTTGACATATCATAACATATTCTAATTTGCTTTCATTCGTGGGTTACAAGTGAAGTTGGCACACACAAATTTAAATAAATCACTATAATAATTGCTTATTTATATTCACGAACGGATCTTCGAAAATAGTGAAGAACATTTTTGTAATCCATGCCTTGTCTGAGAAATATTCCTTCCACTCTGTGAAATAAAAATGAAATGAAATCCCCTGTGTGCGTGTGAAAGTCAGGGGTTCAATTATATGTATTTGTTGACTTAGTTACTCTTATCAATGCATATTTTAAACATGAAACGCAATCTATTTCTTTTTTAGAAAATCGAAGCGGCATGAAGCAGTCCGTCAACAAAACAACGCAATATGTTATGTATTTATATTCACTTCCAACTGATGAATAAATGAGAAAAAGAATTCGTTAACAAGCCCGCCAGTCTATAAAGTATATCTAGGTGAACTAACGTTAAATCATATAAACTATGGCAAAACTTGTTTAAAGCGTTGTGTTTACTCTAAATGATACAAGTGTATAAATACAAACGTAAAATATATTTTCAATTTACCAGTTGTTTTTCTTTTCTTTTCGCTCTAAGTTCATAGCTTGCTCTGGAAGTTAATATTAAAAAACTATAAAACTGGGAAACATCATATGAACTGACTTAGGTATTCACAATTTTACATCCAAAAAGTGTTATGAAAACTTTGTGTTAAAACAAAATAACATCAAATATTTTCTAAATGGCTATCCTACAAATGCTAAATTCTGTATGCCAATTTACTCTTTTTTGTCCTGCTGTTAACTTTAACATCCACGAACACATACAAATATGCATGCATGAATGAATAACTAAAAGGTTGAACCTTAAAAACTAGTACTTTGGACAGGTGGACATGAACAAAGGAAGACAGCTCCACCTGTCAAATGCACTAGAGCTTTCTAAGGTTTAACCTCTTTTTTTGTGTGTGCTCCAACGTGCTTGTTTTTATAAACAACTAAACATAAATACATACATGTATGGCCGAAGAGAAACTGCGAGGTTGGAGTCTACAGTATGTAGAATTACGATGTATCTCGGTGTTAACATACTGGGATCTAATGCTACAGAAGAGTACTATAAGTTATACTTTCACACAGTGTCTTTCGATGTTTTCTTTCCGGACGGGAGGTTATAACCCTTCAAAGCCATTCGCCAAACAATAGCATTCCCTTCAGCATTTTACACTCACCCGGGTAATGTGGGGGGAGGGGGAGTGGTGTAAATTAGTTATCATGGGTAAAAGGTCAAAGGCAACACTAATATAATACTTTTACGCAAATCGCAGCCGAACAGAAATTTACCTGAACATCGAACACGGGCATCTTTCAAGGCTTTTTGTTTACCATGGTCAAAAGGACAATACAAACAAGTTACAAGATTTAACTCGGCTCGACCTCGTTGATTTTGTCAAGTCAAGAAGCCAGCAACAGATTATACTTATGGTTCTCGAACGAACCATAATTTTTCAAATAATAAATGAATTTCAATTTTTCTTGAACATATAACAGTAAAAATAAACCCCTAAATATTTATACATTATGCATTTTATTTCTCAATTTCCAGACTGGCGAGATAACCGAAAACTAAGAACAGTAACATATTAACGTAATATAAAATATATAGAACAAAACGGTATATTCAGTACATGCTCTCATAACGTAAAGTATGCATACACTTTGGCTTTTGAGAAAATATTACCAAAAGGCTAAACCTAAGATAACGTGTAATGTACTTTGTCTTTCTACATCAATCACTGTAGGGATTCTTAAAGCATTAAATTCCATATTAGCCCTTCCCAAAACAACAAGCACCTCAAACGCCCAGCAGGCCGTCAAGGTCGTCACAGACCCCAGAATGAAACGGCGCCTGTTAGTCGTTGGGCTTAAGTTGGCCTGGTTAGTTAATTAAAAAAAAGTAATTCAAGGTAGAATAAAGTAGCAGTTGGTGACAGACAACTATGTTGTAATGATTGTAGTTATCCACTATACTTAATATATATAATATACACACAATTAAATAATCATTATGTGTGTGTAAAATTTGGAGATACTGCTGTAGGCATGAAAATGAATGTATTGAGATATTTTATTATTATACTTAATGTTTTTCACTTCGAAATTTAACAGCTTTAGTATGTGGATGCTTTTTGATTTTATAGAAAGCTATTAGTGTGTGACCTTTTACCTTTTTTCCCATAAGGGTCGCTCCCCCTACCCCCAAATAAACACATAAAACAACATGGTATGTTAACAACTGAGAAGGTCAATCACCTGTTGCTCTATATGTAAGATCGTGCGTTTTTAAACCTTTAAAAGTGTAGAAGCTGAGAAACACTAAAACTGGTTTGCTGTATCACCTGTGCAATTATATTCAAGTTCCTCATTCCAAGTCCTACAGATTAAGATAATAAGCTGCAGCTAATAAACTAAGACAAAACTGTTAAATACGCATACATGTTCAAAAATATAAATTGTCCTTTTTATAAAAATTCATGCACTGTATAACATTGAATAAACAATAATTTTAAACACATATAATAAGTACCTTAACTAATACACTATCCATCCATATTATCAGAGGCATCGCTAGACACTGGCACACGGGGCCTGTGCCTCAATTCTATTTGAACAGTGCCCCAAATTCCTAGTTGGTGTCTTGAAAATCTGAATAGAAACTAATGATCGATATCATACTAAACAACCAAACGAATAC
>NW_013666193.1:421754-429090 GCF_000517525.1 Limulus polyphemus | reverse complement strand
TATCATACTGAAACACCAAAGATACCCGTGCCTATGGGCCTGAGCCCCGAATCTTTTAAGCACCTAGTGATGCCTCTGCATATTATACCCTTAACATGTCTTTTACAATCTCTTTATTCTGTAAAACTGATCCCTGTTGTTTTTATGTAACATTTATAAACACAAAAAAATTCATTGTAAAAAAAAAAAGATGGATAATGTTTTGAGATGTGCCTTACAAATTAATAGAACATACAAATAATTCATTATTATCAAATAATTATTTGCAGACAGTTATAACACTGTGTGCTCCTTAGTTTATTTAAATGTAGCTACCAACAATAAAAGGAAAGAATATTGAGTTTAAACTACACTTCTTTAATTGGAACTACAGGCAGTAAAATATGCAAATTATGTCAATTAAGTCATTATTATAAAAAAAAGTTATCTTCTTTTTTTTCACATTTCTCTTAATTTGTACATTGCTGCTAAAACATAGAGTTATGTAAAAAAACAGCATTTGAAATCCATCTTTTCTCCCCCACAAGTCACTGCTCAATAAGGATTTTTTTGTTCAATACCAGAAATTATCAGTTGGGATGGATGATGAAAGAGAAAAAAAAATACTATGAAATTCTATTCATATATAAAGTATAATACTTTAAAAGTTATGGTTTCAATGCTGAAAGTAAAAAAAAAAGATATTGGAAACCAACAGAACTAAAAATTATTATTAAAAAAAGTTAACTGCAGATGTTTTTTCCTTTTTCTACAATTCTCTTAATATATCCTTTGTGGCTCAAAATGAGAAGTGTGCAAAAAATTCGGTGTTCATACTGAATTAGGAATTTTTTTAAATCAAATAAAAAAGTTTTTAAATATCTACAGTACATGACAAAATTCTGATGTATTTTGATACATTTAAAGGCTTAGACTAAAAGTAAGAAATGGAAACATTTAATTTCTAATTCATTACAAATTGGGACTACTTCACCAGTTGTGGCTTCGAAGCCAGATAATAGATATAATTACTCAAGCGATCAAATCAATCTCATTTATATTCCAAACATAAATGCCAAAGAAGTTCTTCAGCTGCTCTAGATACTGAAATGTTTAGTGAGGCTGCATATGATATAAAGCTGTCTAATGAGAAGGAATCTGTTACCAAAAATGACAACATCTAAAATAGGAAATTTATCAGCTATGACTTAATGTGTTAATCCTATCTAACGAGAAACATTTCACAGAAAATACTGTTTGGACCCCCCCCCAACAAAAAAAAAATTATGCCCCTGATTAGAGTAATGAACTTACTGAAAAACATTTCCAGTAAAAATGCTTTATAATGAGGAACATGAATTTAAGCTTTCACGAACAATGTATTGCAATCTATCAGATACATCCACTATTCTCAAATCTCATTTTAGACCCACCTTATTGTTTTCTCCATAACCTACCAGTTTGAATCTTTATCAAAACAACTTCTAACTGTACAGGCTATCACAATATACCTCAAAATAAATGCAAGAGTACATCTATGAAATACAGCTGTTATACAGGAAACCACCTGTAAAACTAAATAACTTCTGGTGGACAGGGAAAGCATGTATATTTAGCTGGTGAATTCATATGTTCAGCTGAGGTAATATGAAAACTAGTACATTAATACCAAACATACAACTCAATCATATCAGTTAGAAAGAAGTACCTAGACTTAGAAGTGGCTTAATAAGATCCTTGTGGTTCACATAATATGGAGAGAAAGTGCAATGGCAAACAAATTCTTCAGTTGCTCTAGATACTGGAATTTCTAGTGATGCTGAATGTGATATAAGATGAGGCTGTCTCATAACCAGGAAACTGTTAAAAGAAATGACAATTTATAAATAGGAAACATATAAAAAATTACAAATTATCTCATATAAAATTCAATGCTGATAAGCCAAGTGTACAATCAAAACAAAAAAAAGATAAAGAACTAGACAGAAAGCAAATGAAATTGGTAGCATGGAACAAGTAAGAGGACAGTACATATATCAAACTAGACAGTACTGAAAAAAAAAATATGGGTGAACTTTTGTACATATAACTTGTGTTGATTTTTCAGATGAAGATCCTGTTACAAACTGTTTCCTGGGGCATGTTAATGGTTTTTGTGTCTGAGCATTTGTATTTGTCAGTTCTCACCTGTTACAAGACCCCATACTTTGCTTACTACAGCTGGGGTATGACTTGTTGCAGGTCTCATTCAGGATGGTTCTGGGACCCCAAGTTGGTACATGTTTCTTTGTTTTCCAATGCCATTAAGTGCAAGGGATTTCCCATTCTTGGAAATTCTAATTTCCTGATCTTAGCACATACTTATGATCTGAGTGTAAGAATATTTTGTGTTAGAAATGGCTGTTACATATCCTTCCTGAAACTGATAAATTTTCAGTGGTATGAGAAATGAAATGCCAAGCAATGTCAAAATTGAGTTCTGCTATATACAGTTCCACTACAACTTTGTATTAGTTGTGGTTGTCATGTGACTTGCATATTAAAAATCATTTTAATTTAACATACTCAGTTCAACAATGGTGACTTTTCCCACCTGTCAATGAAAAGTACAATGGGTAGCATAAAGTAAAAAAACACTTAGCAAGCCATTTAAGTAAACTTGGAGCATCTGCCAGGTAAAATTCTAGAAAGTGTAAATAAGCCCAGCTTATAGCAATGAGGCTTTCCATAGAAACCAGAGGACCCAAAAATACCAAAATAATATCAGTAATGAGATCCCACAAGTAGAGATCATACCAAATTTTAGCTTTGAATAAAATGAGCTCATTATGCAACATTAGAATTTAACCACAAACATAATATAATACAACACCAACATAAAACAAAAACTAGAAAGAAGTCAATGCTTGGGAACTCATATAATCCAACTAACTTAAAGCACCAGATTCAAAATACACTGAATGAATATTTCATACTTTAATTCCTATATCATAATGATCCAATCATTTTTATTAAAATGAAAAACAACTCCAAGTACATATTTAAGACCATAATTCACCCATATAAACATATTACAAGTTCAAACACAGAATTTTATCCTGCTTTTCCATGAACTAATATTTGGCATTTGGGGTGGATTGAAAATGAACAGAAAAAAGCATCTAGCATATCTAAATTGGTCCACTGAGTATAGAAAAGAAGGTCAAAAAATCGTATGAAGAAATCAAATGTTAAATTTATGAAAAATAAAATCTTCAGATATTTAGATAAAGCTAACATATAAATGAAAAAAACATTTCAGTTTTGTTAATAAATATCAACTCTATGAAGGGAACATAAAAAGATATATGGAAGGAGGTTGCTGATGGAAGACTGATGATAAATCTTTCCAAATTGCCTCACCAACTCCATAGTATTATAAGTATAAAATGGGACCATAATAATAGAAGCACTTCCCTCCCAAAGATATGTGATCAGTTGATGTACAAGCAAAATATATGACAAAGACAGGAAGTGGAAGAGTAACAGCTAACATCCACTGTTCAACTAACAACCAATGGATGTCCTAAATACAAGCCTTCTATATGAGAATCAAGTTCCTTTAATCTAAAAATATTATATTAAACCTTCGGTTATATGACATTTGTGTAAATATTTCTTCCAGCTGAGGATGGCTTAAGATTGTTTGTTGTCCAATCTACAACTGACCATTGTTTACCAAGCACAGATTTACATCACGACAGCTCTAATATATGATGAAACAGAAAAGTTATAAGTGGCACAGTTTGAACTAAGGTACGTGGCAAATAAAATCACCCATATGGATGAGCAGATAGATGAGCTACAAGTGAAACTTTGAGATTTCAGAAGAGTACTTTGCAGGCTTTTGTGACAACCTCATGCACATACTCATTCGTCTTAACCAGTAAAATGTAACAAGAAAGGGTATCATCATCAAACACCATTTAATGAACAGCCAAGTCCTGAAAAATTTTATATTTAATGAATAACATACTAATAACACAGAGATTAAAAGAATTATCATTTTATGTTTGTTTTTTAGTTTGTTTTTAATAACACAAGCTATAGCTGGAATAATTTGAAATTAAGACACATCATCTACTTCCACTCAAAATACTCAGACACATGTAGCTTTTTTTTAACAATTTGACATTTAGATAGAAGATTACTGATAAAACATTTGCACAAACTACTGCTACCATAACAGGCCAAGTTATGTGCAAATTGCAATCAAAAACAAATGTAAAAGATCACAATATTCAGCTATATATAGGCATATTTGAACATATTGTTACACTTCTACCTGGTGAATTTTATCTGACCACGCCATTCAGTATATAGTTGGAAAATTCAGTTAATTTTAACTATAAATAAAATAAATACTGGAAATACCAACAAAATGCAGTGCTGTGTATTTTAGTACAATCAGCTAAAATCAAAGTTTTATAAAGCTTTAACGAATTATTAAATAAAATAATAAATATTTTTGCGAACTTTTGCACTTAGGTTTTATGCAATTCTTTTTTTTCTTCCTGAAATGAGAAAATTTTAACATAAATTAGAAAGCAAATCTATCACTTTATAATTAATACAACTTAAAAATTAATAGCTGTACTGTTTTATAAGGCACATATGTCTGTGTATAACTGTGTATTAATTACAGTTTTAGCCACTGCTGCTTAGCAACATCATAACAACCTAGTAGAACCTGTACAGGTACATTGTTCCTGCTGCATGCAAAGGATTCACTTTCTATTGATTCTTATTCTGCTGCAAAATTTGTGCTGAGTAGTAGAATGAAAGGTGCAAAATACAGAGATCTGTATTGAACACATGTTAATGGATCAGATCAATTCAGATTTTTACAAACTGTGCCCTTTTGGTCAAGCTTAGTGATCAGGATCTTTGGAATTATAGGCTTAGATGATATTCATAATATATATATATATATACATATACTAAATGAAATAAAATTCAAGGTTTCACTTCAAGATGGGTATGTATAACAAAACTACAACCTTTCTCTTCTCTCAAAATGTTGGTTATTAAACCAGTTTCATAGCATCACAAGCTAGTCTTCAGTATAAACATTTTTCCTGAACAACCTTAATGTTTCTTCAGAGTTACCCACAGAATACTTAAGATACCTCTGCTTCTACATATATTTCATTATTATTATGCAATATATATATTCTTTCTGAAGCTGACAATCAAACTTGGTAGTATGGTTGACATATTACAAAATTTTCTACGTTCTGCAGTTACGAGTTCTTAGATTTACTGGGCTCCTACTACAGACAAAAGCTTTATAATAATATTTTTGCATTAGTTGAAATGTGTTTGTTACTGTGTGTGTGTGATTGAGGTTACGTGAATTAAATATTTATATTTCTATATAGTTTTGATGGGAAGTTTAGATGTATGCATTTTTAAATGCTTATGTGTAGATGTTAGCTTTCCATAATTCAGAATTTTTATAAACTTTTGTAACTTCCTAGATATCTACCCAGGTGTTTCTCTAGTAACAAAACAAACAATATGAAAAAAAACTACTTATCCAATGTGTGAAGTTAATGGTAAAACTTGTTGCATTGGACAATGTGAATTCCACGCCTCTGTAACTATATTTGACAAAATTCTGAAGGTTATTCCATCCAACTGATTTAATTTCACTTTAGCAATGAATTAGAAAAACCTCACAAATCAAAACCCAATGAAATATTGATCCATTAAAGCTAAGTAAATGACTAGATAACTTTGAAAGCATTTTCCTTGTCTAGAAATCATTCAATATTCACACCTCCACTCTAAATCACGAGTCAAAACTAAAAGTAATCTATAATATTGAATTGACTTGAGAGCCTAAATTTATTTTGGCTACTTATTTTGTATTACCAGTAATGTGTGGTCATGCTGTTATGGATGAATGGTTCATACAATTATGCTTAATATGCTGCCACCTACTGCAAATCATCATACTCCAAAAAATCTATCAACACATTCTTGTTTAGAACAGCAACATACTTAAAAAAATCTAGATTACGTGTGCACAAAATCTTTTGCCTTTCATAATATTGTTAATCTATAAATAATGCTAATATTTATGTGTCTGTATGTACACGATTATTACATACTATTACATGAATCACTGAAGAGACTACAATGAGACTTGCTTTTAATGAAAAGACCACACTGCAAAACTCAAGCCTTCTGAATAACTTGCATAATTTCTGTTTTTATGTACTGTATAACACATATGTGTAGATATATACAGATTCTTACCTAATGAAGTTTTATGTATGGTTGACTTTCTTAACACAGTATTGCTAAGGAAAATCTTTCCACCCATTTGTTTTTAATCAATCGCTACTCTTACTGTAATCTGTCTAACCCACCAGCTACAACTTAGAAAGCAAAAATGTATTCCTTTTAAAAATGCAATCAAGGATACTACGTTTTAAATCTGAATACTTACACTGATAAACACAATTGGATTAGCAGCAATGAACTGCAATGAGAAGGGATTTACAAATAAAGTGATTTTTAAATAAACTGTTTGGTTTTTGTTAGCATTAGTATTTATCAAGGAAAGGTTCTCAAAGGATTATATTCTTACATTATAACTAAATTTAGCATTAAATATTTCATACTGTTTAAGACAATGCTTTACTGGCCAAGTTGCTTTTGTTTTGTTTTTAATTTATCACTCTTATAATACATGTTACTTTTGCTAACAAATTAGATAAATAGTATTAGTAAGTTAAAATTGTAAATTGTCAGTTGTAAGCAATTAAACTTGAAATCTTAAAAACCCATCAAATTTGTATACACATTCTTAAAAATCCTGTTATTTTGTTTACCATATATTTAAATATAAAGCTTAAAATCAGATGAGACAAATTTTCTACAAAAAAGTAAATCTTCGCTCAAATAAAAAATAAAAGTGTGCCTTGTACATTTATATATTAAGTATAATTATATATTGTAAGGCTCCAGGAACATAAAATTAAGTATAATCCCCTCACCTATATACAATTTCTTTATTAATCTGAAACATTCTTTGAATTTTAAACAAATGTTTAACCCTATGTCTACAGGTGGGGTCAAAGCGAGCATGCCATGACCTTTTACAAAGGGCAATCTGACATGGTATTTTGTATTTCATGCCACAGTTGTCAACTATTAATTTTACCCTGCATTGCTGATTTTGCAATTGTTTGTGGTAGAGAAGAGCAAATACCAGACACAATATACAAGGATAGTGAAAAACAATTGTATATATATATATATATATATATATATACTACTAGTTTAGGTAGGTTACGTAGTAGGTTAA
>NW_013666193.1:416943-420754 GCF_000517525.1 Limulus polyphemus | reverse complement strand
TAGTTACGTAAGTTAGTTTAGTTTGGTTAGGTAAGGAAGAAGACGAAACTAACCACGAACTACAACTAATAACTAAGGAGTAGTAGTAAACAAATAGTGTGTATATATATATATATATATATATATATATATATACACATTTTGGAGGTTCTAGAGGTTATACAAATGCAATATTCAAATTTTATGACAGACAAAAGAATTTTATTCATCACATGAACATCACCTTGCACTCTGACCTGTCAGGGTCTGAGTAAGACTGGCATTGTCATTTCATAGATATATCTTGAGTACAAATATTTTTGTACAAAATACAAGTTTTGGTGTACAATAGACTCATAAATTTTACTAAAAACTTGTCACATTTAATCAATATGCCTTCTCCAATATGGAGTTGGTTCAATGAACTGACCTCATGCACATTCAGTTAAAAGAACATACACAAGAAACAATGCCATTTCAGTTGTACTTACAATTCCACATTGAATATGAATACTTAAGTCATATAAGTTGTAATAACATATTAAATATCCTGACATGCAGAAATATATACATGTACCTATATGTGTGTCCTGTAAATACTAACTGCTTTGAATGTCACAGAATTTGAAATACCCTTTTCAAAAATACTTGCTGCTTTACACTTGCTCCTTTCAACATGCCTGTAGAATCTCACTGGGTTCACATCAACATAATACATCTTAAAATACAGCAAAATTTTAGTAAATACTTTAAAATGGACAAGCCAATAGACAAAGCATTAATAAATGCAAGTAATTATATTTACTTTATACTTGTTAGTGTTTTACTTCCTATTCCTAAGTTTTAAGAATATAAATCAAGTCCTTCCAAATACTATTTTTTATAATAATAGTATTGTACTTATAAGAGGTTCTGATCAAAAAGGTAAAAGTTACAGAGTGTGTGAAGTGTACTTCAAAAATCAAACATTTTTTCAACCAGGCTGTTGATGGGAAAAGAAATACTTCATACAAATATATTAGAAAGAATTCACTTTTTGACAGCAACTAAATTACTTGTGTAGAAAGATCTACTGGGTTTTCTAGCAAGCTACTAATAGAATTTAGTGGTTTATAAGCTTTTCATAATATAAAAGGACCTCCAAGATATTTTTAATGATTGTATATTCATTCTCAAGTTACACCAAAGACAAACTATAGTTGTCTCATTGAAGCTATTTTCATTAACCACAACAGTTTGACAGGAAGAAAAAGTTTTTGGACACTTCAGGTCCAAGAAGTGGCTGATTAATACCAGGACTGATGAGACTGCAGCCTTATGGCCCAATAAGCTATGAAGTGTTTGAAAAATAAATAAATTCTATCAATTAGCCCCTAGAAATAAATTATTCCCTAGGCCCCCCAGTAGGCATAATCCAGCCCTGGTCCAAGCTTAAAATATTTGTGGTCAGAAAAACTATGAAATACTTAAAGGTTATCTGACAACTGTCATATGTATAAAGTTACAGAAAAGTGGAAAATAACTTTTTATCAACATATCTAGAGAAATTGAAGCTTATCATTTAAAACCACAAAAACATATAAATCAAAATCTATCTTTATAATCATTTTAAAGAAATTCAAACTTAAAATTTTTCAAATAAAAAAAAGACCATATATAATCATTTATTTCATTCTTTCTTCAGTATATTCAAAAATAAAATCACCTCAAACTCAAATGAAATCATATGCTTGCCAAACACAAGCAAATTTTTATTCAAGTTATGTAGCATAACAACTTTATACATACCTTGAAAAAACAACACAAAGACATGGTTTAGAATGTTACTCTCGAGTTAAGTTTGACCTTGGACTAGATTTAGAGTATTTTATTAAAAAACGTTACATGCATGTTTATCAACCAGATAAGGTAGCAGTTAAATATTTTGTCAACTCACACATACATTATAAAATTGAAAAACATAATATACAGAACATGGAGTACAACCTCAGGGTAATATCCAACAATGTGTTTGGTCAGGTTAATAAACACAGATCTCAATGCAAGTACAAGGTTATAGTTATGTGTTATGCTAGAAGACAGTAAAAATATGTACATAAAATTTATACGGAAACCCACCAATCAAAGCTATCTTTTCGAGTTGCCTAGTGAACTTTTGAAAATGTATTTGTTTATTTTCAGCACCTGGCTATCAGAGTACTGAAGTAAAAGATAAAATATACTCTATCAATACAGTAAAACTGTTTGCACTCATTTACCTCCTCACACTCATATGACTGCAATAAAAAAGCACCAAAGTTTACACAAGACCTACTAAGTATTTTCCTAACACTTAAACTGATGAAAGTAAATATTGTAACACTTTTATTACACTTCTAACTATGTATATATCATACATTACTATATGCATATACACAAGTTTAAGTCCTTTATTAAAAAGTTGTCCTTTAGCCTCAATTTCAAACTACCTCTAAATAGAGAATAAAGAAAAAATTATTTGGCACTGGACCAAGCACCCTATAAACACCTGTACCAATTATTTTTACATACCAAGGACAAAATGCAAATAGGCTATTTAGCTGAATCACTGATGATACTTTTAAACATTTAAGAAATAAAAGTGATACAGTTACAATTAAAATATTTGCTAATCCATTGCTTCACTGAATGCTGCATTATGTCTTTTGTCCACTTTGTTTAACTATTTAATCTAATACAAAAACAATTCTACATAATGGTCAACAGTCATTATAAAAACATATTTAGTTAAAAACAGTATTCACATACCATTATTACAAAACTTACTTATATAAGGTTGAATCCCAGATTTAGAATAGTCCCCAAATGCCTCAAAACAACCTCTAACAAAAGCTTCAACAGTTCCTAAAAAGTCTTACCTTTCAGCTATCCTAGGTATATCTCAGATAAAGCAAATTGTTCTTTCAACCTTCAAATCATCATAGATGAATAGGAAACACTTCCACATGTCCTACCCTAAAATATTTTATACAATTTAAAAACAAAACATGAAAATAACCCAAATGAGTATTATTTGATTGAACATTCTGTATTGATAATAAAAATACTGTGTTGTCAGATAAAGTGTAAAGTGTCAGTAAAGGAAGTAATCTTTAAGAACATTAGTACAATGATTCTGTCTGTATAATTAATTTGTATGAATAATGTGATATAAATAAACATTTACTTTTCCTAAGCTTTAACAAAATTCTGTAAGTAATTTCTACAAAATGTGTCTAATTTACAATAAAAAACCTGCTTGTAAAACTAACATATTTATTTATAAACTTACCATTATTACTCAATATATTAAATATATATGTACCTAAACACAAAACTAGACCTAATACAACTATAAAAAATCTTCCATTTTAAGATCTAACATAACATCCAGACAACTAAGGATTTGGTCCTTCAAGGTTGTCCTTACATCCCTATCCCCAAAGAAAATAAAAATTTTAAGCGCACATTTCAATTTCAAAAATTCATCAGCTCTCTTCTTAGACTCCTATGAGATCCTTTTATCACTAAAGATGGTAACTCAATCATAGGTTAGTCACCCAACTAGGTAAAATAAAACTGCCTCAACTGTAGTCCAGCTCTTCTTGGATAAATCTTAAAATTGTGCCTCATCATTCTACTGTTTTCAGAGACATCAGATCTTATAAACTTCAATAAGGTTAGTTGTTTTTAAATAGAAAATATCTTCATAAGAATAAAAACTCACTTAACTGATACTGTATTTTTTAAAAAAAGATACACACACACACACACACATATATATATATATATATATATATACACACACACACAC
>NW_013666193.1:411786-416458 GCF_000517525.1 Limulus polyphemus | reverse complement strand
ATTGTGCCTCATCATTCTACTGTTTTCAGAGACATCAGATCTTATAAACTTCAATAAGGTTAGTTGTTTTTAAATAGAAAATATCTTCATAAGAATAAAAACTCACTTAACTGATACTGTATTTTTTAAAAAAAGATACACACACACACACACACATATATCTATATATATATATATATATATATATATATATATACACACACACACACATAATCCAATGAGTGTTGACTTTCATTAAAATGAGATTTCACATTATCAAAACAATTAAATTTAAGAAATACAAAATTCTCTGATTCACTGTCAAATCAAGTAAAAAACAAAACAATTAAATGTCCAAAAACTTAAATGCATGTCAACTTGCTTGAAACACATTTTTAACAGAATTCCACAATTTCTTTTATTGGAATTATATTTAACATTGCATATTATTTCTACCCAAGCTTTTTTAATTTTATAGTATTTTCAAATGAAAATTAGGAACAATTTGACTCAACTAATTAGTCCCATTAAACTGTAAGCTACATTAAAATTCTGTACACTATTACCACATGTAGAGTTTTTTATTTCAATAACATCTTAAACAAGGCCTATAATGGAGTAAGTTGCTGTAGTCCAACAAAATAGCAAGGCAAGGATGACCTATGGTAGTTAAGCCCTAAGTCAATAGGAATTATCTTTTCTTATATATATATATATATATATCATGCGAGTTTTATCACATATGTACAAAAAACCTTGGTAAGATAGAGTTTACTTACCTCTTTCTGATGTCACATACTCCATGGTACTAATACAAATCAAATAATTTTGGCCTTTTTTATAGAAAAAACAGTATGTTGTTTTTTAAATTATTTTCCAAGATAAAATTTGTTCAAGCCTTAAAGTTTGTAAACCTCAAATTATACTACACTTAAACAATTGTTCTAATACACCAAGGTGTTGACCTATCAATTATGATTTAACACATTGTCTATGGTAAGTCTTATTACAGTAATATCATTAGCTATTAGTATTTTAATCACTACTTAAGATACTGACTTTTCAATTTTAATTTTAAAGGTTATATGCAGATAGTGTTATTGTATAACATTGGCTATTAGCAATTTATTTGCTCAATAGTTATTAAATGAAAATGAAAATTGTGAATGGCCTTTTGGTTTAAAATTTATACAATTCTCCTTTAAAGTACATGTATTAAGTTGGTTTTGGGAATTTGAATTACTCCGATCTTTTGATTGGCAGCATATATATATAAACACCACCACTCAGTCTATCTTAGTCACTTTTTGCTTAGAAAAACAAGAGCTGTGGCACTTGAAATTCCTTAAGGTAGGATTAGAATAAATTAATCTATGAGACCTATCTTTTTTTTATTAGCTATATTTTTGTGTGACAGCAATACCAAGTGTGGGGTGCGCATATACCTGATTCGTTTTTATTACTCATCAGGATCTCTACCAGCCTACCATCAAATTGAAATTCTTTTAGGCAGGATTAAAGTAAATTAATCTATGAGACTTTGGGCATGGTCAAGTACATCAATCAAAAAGGTTTGACCTCCTGAGTCCAAAACTGTAATTAGATCTCAAATCAGTCAAGAGATGACAGAGCCATGAGCCAAAAGTTTGTACTTGAAATAAAAACTCAGAGCCATTCTATGAGCTGCTTGCCACAGTTAATAAAAAAACTAATGAAATCAAATTTAAATGTAGCCTTATATACTTATCCAACAAAATTGCAAGATAAATCAAATTAACACTAGTAACAACACACACCATATCATTAGGCAAGTGTATTCTATATCTGCATGTAGTGTTTAATAATTTAATCTTACTACTTCTAACACATAATATTCAATTAAGTGTGTATTTTCCACCTTTTCACTACACCATCTAAAGTAAAAGATACATGTCCAAACCCCTAAAGTGTATAACATCCAAATCAAGTTATCTCTAGTTCTTCCAGTTCTACTCAGCAAGTCCAAAACTTCTCTCTTACTCAAAACTTGAATTGCTTAAAACACATATCCTTCTAAAAACATATCTCTTCACTCTAACTTACCTATACCTACATATAATTTAAGAACAACAAGAGACCTCTTGCTTTATTTAAGCTATCTAGCTAAATTAAACACTTAAAGCTAACTCTTGTCATTCCAATATTTATCAAGCCTTCCCTTAAGGGAACCCATTCCAAAGGCCAACCAACCTGTTAAAAAAATGAAGCTGTTTTAGCTGAAGATGACTCCTACCGTGTAAAACTAATACTTGTGTCTTCTAGTTCTACTTCTAAACCTACCATTCTCACCATTAAGTACAAAAAATTATGACACATCAATACTATCAATTTCCTTAACAATCTTGAACATCTCAATCATATCCTTTTTTCAAGAGAAAACCATTTTAAAGATTTTAATCCATCCTTGTACTTCAGCCTTACCATCTCAAGTATCTTAGTAGCCCTCCTCTGAACCTTTTACAGCAACACAATGTCCTTCCTAAGGTAAGGAGCCAACAACTGAACACAATACTCTACATATCTAATCTTTAGCCCCCCTCTAAACCTTTGATGAAATATTATCTGGCCCAGGAGCTTATCATTCTTGGAACTTCTCATTTCTTCCTTAATAAGCTAAGAATTAATGTAATCATCTTGTTTGATCTTGTACTAGACATAGAATTAAGCTACTATCCCTACATGTTACAACTAAAAAATTTAATTTACAAAGTAAAATAAGTTCAAACTTAGGTCTATAGTAATACAAAGTAGTACTATGTTAGTATATACATTAATTTATTGACATTGAGTGAGTAACCGTAACACTAACACTGAGTCACAGTACATTTTTGTAACAACTAACATACTAAGTATCTAACATTGACTACTACTACTAGTAGTAGTAGTATAGTACTACTGGCAAACTATTGGTATGACAGATAAATTAATAATTAATTAAGTGTTTTAAGCTGTTGTTACGAGTTACAACTTATAGTGAGTTACAATACAACTTTACAAGTACAAAACTTGAAATTCAACTTTGAAATGTTCAATAAGCGGAGATGTATTTGGCATTTTTTAGAGAAATTGTTGTTAATTTCACTTTAAAGTAAATAACTAATTCTTACTTTTTAAATCCTATGCTATAAATTCAGGTATGTTTTTTCGTACCCTGAAAACCGCACCATCACAAATAGTATTATTAACTAATAGTATCATAACACCAGAAAATACTACAGAGAATTACACACCACTGTTTACATCTTGACAAATTGAAAAGCACGACTTGATAGTTGTTAACAAAAGCGCCCTCTGATAGATGTGAATTAATTGCCTGGGTAGTTGTTTTTCATAAGTCGAAGATTACTTACTTTTTTTTTCTTTTAATTACAGTAAGAATTGATGTTTATCAAGATTTATTTGTGTTATTGAGGTTCAATATTTTAACTGTGCTAGTACTAAACATGTGTATTGCAACATCTTTCAAAATGGCATAAATAAGAATGAAATTAAAAAGGTCAAGAAATTGTAATACTGTATTGGCAACGTTTTTGCCAGAATAAAAATCAAACATTACAAATTATGGTTCTATTCCATAATATAGAATAAAAAACAATAAGCAGAATCTGCAAGTTGACAAAAACATTGAAAATACCCAATCAACGGGAGTTTCACCTTTTGCATTGTGAAAATACGACGCAGTTATGCTTTGTTTTGATAATTATGTAACTTTCTCTGGATTGTGCAAACTATTTCTGTGCACTCTTTACTTCTATTGTATTGTCACGCAGTAGTATATACCTTTTTTCTGTATTAAAATATTTTATTTGCAGACATATGTAAATTTAATAAGTTTTCCCCTGCAAACCTCGTTGCTTAATATGTTATTTGAATAACATAACAAATGATTAAAACGCTAGACGTAATAGTTTTTGTTTTGTTTTTTAAATAATGCAGAAACATTTAGCAATTAGATTAAATTCTATCAGTAAATTGTAATGTTATAATTTTAAAATAAATCAATTTAGGAGAATTTTTCATTTACAGCTGTGTGAAAAACTTACACTGTCATGGTAAAATTGAATGTTAGAGTAGTTGCAATAATATCCATTTTTAGAATAATTACTTCGAATTTCTGAAAATACTTAAACTTCAGGAAGATGATTTTTATTCCTAAAATTTCAGCTGAGATGAGTCTGTTATAATTCAAATAACTGTATTTGTTTGTTTGAATTTAAACACCAAACTACACAATGGGCTATCTGTGTTCTGCCCACCACGGGTATGGAAACCCGTGTTGCGTCAGCGAGATCACGTGATTATTCTCACGCCCTCTGCTTTCTAGAACTATCCTGTAACTTGGCGAATGCTCTAGAATTTACTAGATATAGGGTAGTCTGGTATATAAAAGAGGGTGACAACGTGACAGAATAATGTGTGTGTAGAAAGTGTGTAAATGAACTGCAGTCAGAAGTATTGTTGACGTTCGTTTGTTATGGAGCGACTGTTGAAAATAAGTGTATCGTAAAGTTGTATTCGGAAAGAATAAACCAGTTTTATGAAGTAAGGACTTGTGTCGCTAAAGTTTCGTCGGAACGAAGTTACGGAAAGTTAATTAACAAACGGAGACGTAACAAATTGGTGTCAGAGAGTGGGATAGAAAAAAAAAGAGAAG
>NW_013666193.1:405854-410822 GCF_000517525.1 Limulus polyphemus | reverse complement strand
TAGGGTAGTCTGGTATATATAAGAGGATGACAACGTGACAGAATAATGTGTGTGTAGATAGTGAGTAAATGAACTGCAGTCAGAAGTATTGTTGACGTTCGTTGATATAGCGTTTGTTATGGAGCGACTGTTGAAAATAAGTGTATCGTAAAGTTGTATTCGGAAAGAATAAACCAGTTTTATTAAGTAAGGACTTTTATTAAGTAAGGATGAGGAAAACTGTTGTTCACAAAGGGAACAAACACACGGAAGGTGGTGCAATATATATTTAGACAGCTATTCATAATGGTAGAAGAACTGCTCTCCATATCCTCCTGGGAAACGTCAATGGCGCCTTCTACAGGCATCGCATGGAGACGATATTTCTGCCATATGCTAGGGCACAATTTGTCAATAACTTTATGTTCCAGGATGACAATACTACTACTCACAATGCACATTTTGTAAGGGATTATCTCGACCAGGAGGACGTTACAAGGTAGCCATGGCCAGCAAAGTCTCCATATTGTAATGCTATTGAGAACTATTGGGCAGAACTGAGCCGGAAAATTGTTAACCACAACCATAAACCAGATACTGTAACTGAATTGCAGCGCCTTATAGTGACAAGCTTCGATAAAATCATGGTGGGTTACATCAGTAACCTCATCGACAGCATGCCGTGTTGCCTTGCAGAGGTTATTAGAGTACGAGGAGAATCAACCAAGTACTGAATGTTTAATATGAACTAATATAAGGTTACAGACGCTCTTTATAATAAATTGATGTTATTTTTGGTAAAGTTTTGTTGTGATAGGTGCAATGCTAAATTGCAACTATTTCTACAGGTGTCTGATAAAATTGTTTGCTATTCTAATAAATCGTTCATGATGTTCATGGAATTTGTATCATCATACAAGTTACATATGTAGATGTTTAATATAACATGCATTTTTCAGTTTGACAGCACTTAGTATGTTTGTATTCCATCTTAATAATAGTGATCTTACTTGTTAGAAAATATGCAAACATTTTGGCCAAGACTGTATATCATAAGATTCTAGTTGTTTGTGTGACGTTCGAGTTAAGTATTAATTGCATCCATCATAATTCATGTTTAAAACACAAACAATCTCGAAATTTATCAACAATCATATTTCTGTTTCTTACATTCGTTATATAGTTCGAAAGTACCAGTTAGATGATGAGTATATTTTGGAAAAAGATGACCCTACTTAAAAGTAACAAATTGCAATTGATCAGACTAATAATGTTTTTAAACGTTTGCTAAATTTTTGTATGCGTGTTTAAGAAAGAACTTTAGGAGCTTCTCGATAAAATTTTAGAAGTGAATATCTTATGCTGTAGTATTGCTATATTATTCTACTCTGAATTTTATTTTGCCATTTTCAAATAATATCATTATATATCAGGATGATTTTTACAAAAATGTGGTTTAAGAATGAATTTTTCCCTCATAGAACACTTGAAAGTCTCAAATAGAATTTTAAACAAGAAATTTGGTATACCTTAAAATGTCTTTTTGTATCAACGCATTAAATCCTATCAGGCCAGAAATGCTTTTTTTTTCAAATCAAAAAAGCATAAAATTTTCCTAGAATTTTTGGAATGTGAGATTGTGCTTTATTTCATTTTGCACATTCCAAACAATTTTTATAAATATATGTTCATAGAAAATGAATTTTGTATTCAACCTCTCTCAAAGTGTTTATAAAACAGGAATTGTTTATTATTCTAGATCATAACAGTTGTTCTAGCAGATCAAACTTGTGTTACGATATAGACCTAGATATGATGAGTTGTACCTTTATGTAGAGTAGCTGTTGCAAGTTAAAAAAAAAGAATTTGCTTGAAATCATCTGTTAAGATAATAGTTTTCGATTGTACGTTTTCATAAGTTTGTGGCTTGATAGGGCGACTGAGAGTACGACCCATTGTAGTTGATGTAAGCCAAGTTTGGATATTAGAGCCTTCTGTTTGCTTGATATGATATCAAGACTCAGCAGCAGCAGTGAGAAAGAAACATAAAATGTACTACCATCTAGATCTGGCCAAATTTCTCAAGGTTGAAAGGAATGTTGACATTGTTATCGATCATTCAAGTATTCAGAGAAATGGGTAGCTCGTAATTAGTCGAACTCTAATAAGATGGTAGTATTGGCAATCAAAACCCAAAATGCTCAGGCTTTAGCCAAACGTTTTAGAATACAGAGTACCTCGATCCACCAAGAATGATCATCATGACAGGCAACTCCCAACAGAAACTCACTTAATAAAAGAAGGAAACAAGCAAACAGAAGTTCTACCTCTCATCCCCAGGTAGAAAATGTGCTGTCCAGTGTTTACTACATACAACAACTAGTATCAACTTTATACTCAGTAGCGAGTCTCAACGTATGAAGATCTGGTCTTATCCCATCCTTAATTTCCACATTTATGGAAGCAACTGAAAAAATGTGCCAAGATAGTTATAGAAAACTTATGAGTTAGAAAGACTCAAATGCTAAATGCAAAATAGGTGCTATCAAGATTCTAACATCCAGAAATAAAGGGTGACAGTTTTTATATTATTTTACCAGAAATATGTCGCTATTTGATAACAGGTGACTAGTAAATGTGTTTATTGGTAACAGCAGTTTGTTGCCTGAAGATTAGTACGATTCAATTACTAGTAGAACACAGTGCTCGAGTTCTCAAAAGAAATGCCCGAGTGCACTATATTATTTCAACAACAGTTAAAGATTAATTAAAGATTACGTACCTCTGCCATTGTTTTTTGCTTAATGAAAACGAAAAATTAAAACAACAAGTAAGCTAAATAGAAACTCCAAACTAAAGAAATGTTTAAAAACTACTGACTAGGTAGTTAGGGGGATTGTTGAGCACCCAAAGGATGCCGCCTCAGTGTGGGTCGCAATCTGAGTGAATATCAAAAGATGCCACCTGAGGGTTACATAAATATTATGTAATAAATACACTTGAGGGATATATAATTATGTTATATGCAAAAGACATGTAGTTTGAGTGTCACTAGAAGTACTTTGCTAGGCCGCATGACAACGGAAGTTGTATACTGCTAGAGGAAGTGTTGCTTGGCTAGAAGTGACACCAGATGGAGCATTAGAATTATGAGAGCACAGATAGTTCGCGAGCGAACCACCAGAGGATGATGTAGGTCAATATCTCTTAACATGTCATCAACGTCTATACTTAATTACACGCAAACTATATTTGTATTTTTTATTGATTTAACATAATAAAAAATTATTGACAAAGGATTTCATATTACACACCACAATTATCCACCACTTTATGCATAAAACACTTCACTAATTCATTAGCTTTAAAGTTTTTGCTTCTATATTTATCTTACATGACATACGTTTTGCTGTTCCTAGAGTTGGATAGTGTTACTATCACATTTAACGTTTTGATATGAATAAAACAATCTGGTATTTTAATCTTATCAACTTTATATATAGTTTTTTACATACATTTTACAAAAGCAGATGGTGTTTCTATAGATGGATAGTGTAACTAGATTTCCATAGGCGGATGGTCTTATTAGGCGTATTGTGTGTGTGTGTTTTAAAACGCATACAATGTTACTATATTTTTGTAGAACTATATAGAGATTTCAACTTGTCTCAACTAACGTTTATAATTTCCATTTATATATTTAACTGTATTATATTGTTACGTTTCTTATCGTTAGTTAATTTTCCGTAAAAATTCTTTCCGAAGAAACTTTAGCGATACAAGTCCTTTCTTAAACAAAACTGGTTTATTCTTTCTCAATACAACTTTGAAATTCACTTAATTTCCACGGTCACGCTATAACAAACGCTATAATTCACAACGAACGACTCACGCGCTCGATCCAACTGTCCGTATCTATCTCCGTTTGCAATTCAACTACACATTGTTGCCGTCACTTCTTGGCGGCTTATATACAAGAATACCGCATATCTAATAAACACTCGAGACTTCAGGATGGGACATGAACGTTCTAGAAGCTCATGACGTGTTACCAGCGTCACGTGACTTCCGCTGTCGTAACACTGCCCCTCCCTCAGTATTGTTTGTCCCGAACAATAGCCACTTACATTAAACCAATAAACAATTAACAATAACTTAATTAAATGTACAGAATTTACAAATACTAAATTAAAATTCAACAAAGTCTCTTAAAAATACGGGAGGTATCTTCTTCCGTACTGGTCTTCATCTCGTTGGCTTCTGCTTTATGTGGAGTTCATCTGCTTCATCAGGAAACGTCCTATCATTGGTAACAGTCACATCAGTGGTAGTAACTTCATCAAGGGCTTCACTTCACCGTTTCCCTTCTGAAAACCGAGTCGAGTTTCTTCTTCGACAGTGGCTTTTTCAGGTGACACGTCTTCAGCAGCATCATTTGTTCCGTTGTTCACTTTATCCCTTTAGCTTACCTCGCCGACCACATTTTATCCAGAAAGTCACGACTGAGAGACGATCCACTGTGTCATATGGGCCTTCACATGGAGAAGACAACTTAGGAGATTTCCCTTTGGTCTTCCTGGGATTATACAACCACACATTGTCTCCTGGTACAAAGCTGACTTCAGTAGATCTCTTATCATAAGATAACTTCATCGAACCAGCAGACGTTTTCAAGTTTGAACGCACTTGATGGTGAATATCATCCATCCTTTCCGATAACACTTTCACAAACTCTGACACATTTTCAGACAACTCTTCATAAGGTGGGCGTCCTGTTAACAGATCCACTGGCAACCGAAGTTCCCGACCAAACAACAACTTTGCTGGAGTGTATCCAGTGGCTTTATGCTCTGCTGTCCTATAGGCCCTCAACAGTGGCGGGAGTAAGACATCACAGTCATCTTGACGGCTATTAACTGTATAAGATATTACCTAATCAAGAGTAAAACTCAGTTACTCGGGGGCTAGTGTATAAGATATTAACTAATC
>NW_013666193.1:403881-404854 GCF_000517525.1 Limulus polyphemus | reverse complement strand
GCACCTTTGGCCATCCAGCTTTCCCATCACATAGACACTATGTGTGCTTGGTATTTTACACCTAGCTGTTAGGACTTTCACGATGGGGGCTGGTGGGTGCCCCTCAACACAACCACTACTGGTCTCCTTGAGGCTGACTTATTGGTAATAGTCTTCTTACGCTGGCTCCTCATATGTCCTTGCTCTCCACAGTTCCAACAACCTTTCTGGGTAGCAGCCTTTCCTGCTGTGGCATTTCCCCGTGTTGAAGTTGCCAGCATTGAGCTCTCTTGTGCCCAGGTTTATTACTGTGCCAGCAAAGTCCCTCAAACTTCTCTGAAAGCTGCTGCCATTGCATCCTGCACAGTAGAGGGGTGTGCTTGCTTCACTTGTATTTTCAGTTGTGATCTTTCCAAGGCGTCTACAAACTGATCCCTCAGCAACAACTTGAGAAGATCGGGTGGTGCAGTTGGGTAGGCCTTGTGTGCCATAATTTCCAAGTCCTGTGCCAGCTCTTGCAGGCTCTCCCCTTTAGCACGGACTCTCGTCCTAAACCTAGCCATGTAGACTTCTGACTGATTGTGAGTTCCATACCTGAGTTCTAAAGCAGCTACCAGTGCTCTATAGTTGTGTCTGTCGTCTGCTGACAACTGCCCAAGTATTTCCAGTGGTTGTCCCTTCAAGCTCGTTGCCAGATATACAGCTTTCTGCTCCTCTGTCCATCCATTCATCTCTGCCAGTAGCTCAAATTGTGCTCTATATGCTTCCCACGGTGCCTTCCCATCGAATTCCTGTGGCTTCCTTCTTACTGAATCACTTCTATTACTGACATTCATATCTGGGATGTGACTTCTAACAGGACTGAAGATGTCAGCATTAGGGTTTAGCTGCGGGCTCTGGAAGGGGCTTGCCATTGTCTGGGGCTGATTAAGTCAATGGTCAATGTATCCGCCTTGTGTAAAAGACAACAGATCGTCCTTTAACGTATCTAATT
>NW_013666193.1:382862-403074 GCF_000517525.1 Limulus polyphemus | reverse complement strand
TCCAACAACTGCTGTAATTTCTCTTCTTGTTTCTTTTCTTTTTCCTCCAACAACTGCTGTAATCTCTCTTCTTGTTTTTTACTCGTTTCTTTTCTTGTTTGTTTTCTCGTTCCTCTTGTTTCTTTTACTGTTTTTGTATTGCTGCCATCAAATCTGCTAAGCTGTAGTTTGATTTGCCGCTTCTCGTTTCCATTTTTTCCCCATCCCACTTCTGACACCAATTTGTTACGTCTCTTATCGTTAGTTAATTTTCCGTAAAAATTCTTTCCGAAGAAACTTTAGCGATACAAGTCCTTTCTTAAACAAAACTGGTTTATTCTTTCTCAATACAACTTTGAAATTCACTTAATTTCCACGGTCACGCTATAACAAACTCTATAATTCACAACGAATGACTCACGCGCTTGACCCAACTGTCCGTCTCTATCTCCGTCTGCAATTCAACTACACATTGTTGCCGTCACTTCTTGGCGGCCTATATACAAGAATACCACATATCTAGTAAACACTCGAGACTTCAGCAAGGGACATGAACGTTCTAGAAGCTCATGACGTGTTACCAGCGTCACGTGACTTCCGCTGTCGTAACAATATGTAATTCTGTGGGCGGCGGATATATCACTAACGCGTTTAACTTACTACTGAAAATTTTTTATTACACTTAAGGTTTCGTTTTTATAAATATCGAAGGAAAAAGCCGATTGTGTTTTTATGATTTTAGCACACAGTTAACGTATTGTAGTACAGTTTTTGCTTCTATAATTGATTTGTCTAACACAATTTTTACTACTATCGCCCTGAAAAGTTGATTTCATAAGTAGGATATTAGTGTATCTTAAAGTTTTGTTGACAATTTTTTCAGTATGTGCGATACTTAAGTCTGAAATTTTACTTACATATACCAAAGATAGTGTATTGGGCTATGATGAAAAGTGAGTTTTATATAAGAAACTCACAGAACATTAATTCTAACTGACGATTGTTATAATTTTTAAGTGAAAAACTACTTATATTACCATAACAGTTTTAAAATCTACGTGAGGGAATATCCGTTTTGAAATAGTCGAAGAATAATCACTTGATTTATAACTAAAGGTCCTTTTACAATTCTGATTGTCAACTCTTTTTTTTTTTTGCTTATAAACCACGTTCATTTGTGAAAAATGTATTTGATGCTTTGATAAACTAATAAGTTTGAATATTATAGTGTGCATAAAGTGAAGTTTGAAAGATATGAAATAGAATTTCTGGTTTGTCTGCCAGTTTTGTAGAAACGAAAGCATTACTTGTTTCAGCCTTAGGCAAACACGTCACTTGGTTTTATTCAAGCGGTCAAGTGCCTCAACTTGCCATTAGCTGGGATGTATCGGCAATATGTTGAAATAGCCCGCACTATTTATATTGCGTGACACTGGTCATTAACTATCTACAAGTCGTTTGATTGCAAACATGTAGCAGAAAAAATGGTAAAAATGTCACTTACGTCGGGAGGTATAAAATAATTTTTGACAATCAGTTTATCAAGTTTTTAGCCTATATACAAACAGTTCCAATCAGCAAGAAACAAACTCTAGACAAAGATCTCTGAAAATATCTACAGAAAGATAAGAATATAGTTTTATACTTATGAATAAACATAGTTATTTACATGGAATTTCAATGGAACAAAGCTAAACATTAGATTTAAATAATTGTCCTATTCAGCACGTAAATTGTAAAAGTATGTAAGGTAAATTATTGGCTATAATATTTGCCTTGTTCAAATAATGGATGATGCTTATGATAAAAATTAACATATGTAACAGTGTCATAATAGTTTTATCATTGAAATACGTTTCTTACTTGTAAAAACGAAAGAGCAGATGTGTTAAAATCCTACAAAACTCTAGAAACATTGCTCTTAGTTACACCATCCGCCTAAAGTAACATTATCCTTAGTAAGACCTTGTAATGATAACATCATCCACCCATAGAAGTATTGTCAGTCTTTGTAAAACATAGGTAAATGAAAAATATAAATAACATGTGTGAAACAAATATTTTGCCGAGAACTGTTATACACAATAACAATTATTGTTATATGAGTAGAGGAATAGTAAATTTAATCCATAAAGCAAAACAAGTGAAACTGTTAGCTTGTATGTTAAATTATTACATAATATTTAAAAATTTAAATAAACGTCCTTTGAGGATGGTAACTGTAAAAATTATATTTTTCAAATCAATTATATGATAGAATCAAAAACTATGCTATAATACGTTAAATGTGTACTAAGTCATATAACACAAGTGGCTATCTCTTTCAATATTGATAAAAACGAAACAATAGATGTGATGAAACTTTTCAACAGTAAGTTAAACGTGTTAGTGACATATCCGCTTATAGAGACACATGTAACAAAGTTAAATATATAAATGAAAACGTTAAACTGAAATATGTGTGCAGTCCTACAGAAATGTAGTAATACTGTCTGCTTTTGTAAAATACACACACACACACACAATACGCCTAGTAAGACCATCCGCCTATAAAGCTGTAGTAACGCTATTCAACTCTAGGAACAGCAAAAAGTATGTCATACAAGTTAAATATAGAAGCGAAAGCTTTAAAACTAATGAATTAGTGAAGTGTTTTGTACATAAAGTGATGGATAACTGTAAAAAGTATGCTTGGCAGATAAGGTAAAATACTATTGATTAATCGATGATCTTACAAACTATGCTTACATTGTCCTTAGTAGCATCATCCGCCTATAGAACCTTAGTAACACTATTCTATAGAAACACATGTAATACTGTTAAATATATAAATTAAAAACATAAACATAAGTTGAGACAAGTTGAAATTTTTATAGGTTTCTATGGAAGTATAGTAACACTGTCCATCTGTAGATACACCATCAGCCTTTGTAAAACACACACAACACACTTATTAAGACCATTTGCCTATAGAATCTTAGTAAAACCATAGAAGCACTGTCAGCCTTTGTAAAACATATGTAAGCTAATTCGATGACGAGGAACCCACTTTAAGACAAATGATGGTTGGAGACGGCTTGAATGGGTAATGAAGAAAAACTTCAATATAAGTTTAACATTACAGCAAATGTACAACGTTTCGACAACGTATCCTGTAATACAACAAAGGCCATAGTCAGCCTTTGGGACTGAGCTTACTTTTACTTTATTGTATTTTGATTTATGGCTGCTTTACTCATCTGTTACCGCACAAATTCAACTAATGCAAACCCTGACCACTCCACAAATTTCCGTGAACACTGTGACATATTTGCACTGAAAAGTGGATGATACATTACATCAGTAATGTTGGTAAACAATCGATTGCCATCACAACATATAGAAGTTGTACATTCCAGTTAGTTTGATTCGGATTGACAAACTTTGTTAACTCATGTTTAATTGGTTGTACAACCTATTCAGCCCAAACCATCAATATCAGTATGACCACACCTAATACTTAACACAAATAATTTTAGGAGTTTATTACTTGTTTCATTCGAATTTCTTCAGTGTTGTAAATCATGATGTCAAGTGGTCATTCAATTTATCAACAATGGACTGCACTGAACTAGTTGATACGCATTGGCCTACTTAGTGGAGTATTTGATAGTGACCCAAATATCAATTACTATTATCATCCTCCATGGGCATCTGAAGCTGTCTCCTAGCCACTGATGACTCCAACCAGCAATGGGATTCGATTGTACAAGTTGTTAAGTTCATTGGATGCCTATAAAAATGGTCCAAGTTTGAGTTTATCCAAATGGCTGGTCACCATGGTGAACAGGTGTTATGGTCAACTTTTCCTACAAGTTAGTGGTAATCCTTTGAGGGCAAATCAGATAAGCAGTATGGAAGGTCTTTTACTGCGACTCAGATCTTTGATCATGAGACTAAATCAAGAATGTTGTCACAATGTTATTAATCTATGGCACAAAGCCCTTATCCAAGAAAGCACAATCTCCTAGATCATACCAAATTCTTACATCCTAATCTTACCTCAGTTGTTGTTATCTTCTCTCTAGCTTCAGGACCTTACCATCTCAACAAAATATAGAATTACAAGAGGAAAGCAGAGAAGCATATTTGAATTAAACTCCACAAAAACAAACCCTGGGTCGTAGCATTAGAAATATATATATATAACTTAGTCTGTAGTATTTTCATGCAAAATTGAAATTAAAAGTAATTATAAGTCTACAAAAAGTGGGTTCTTTGAAATCGTATGTAGATCATGAATAACACAAATTTAACGAGAGGAAAAGATTGACACATTTGTTTCATTTTGAATCAATCTGTGCTTGATTTTTGAAGAAATACCCGAATATGCGGTAATAAAGGTATATACATTTTGTAAGTTATGAAAGGGCTAGCGACATAATGTTTGTATACGACAACATCCAGTTAGTTGATAACTTTAGGTTGTATATAAGTTGATTGTATTAATATTACTGGGGTGTTGAAGGACATCAAATTTAAGCTTAACATGGCAATGGGCTAAAAATAACTTAGATCTCAGTTAGTTTGTTAATTTTGATGTGCTTTAACCTTGTAAAAGAAAATGTAGGGTTCATGCTTAGGGCAGCAGATGCTTTTATTTAGTAGGAAAAGCCAAATAGAGTAGCTCTCCTTCTTGTTAATCTTCCTAGCAAGCTAAATGAACCCCTTTCTTAAATGGATGGAGTTTCTAATATCAGTGTTGCTGGCACTGCTGAGAAGTCAACAAAATATTCACAAACAGTTTCACTACAGTACACATTGACACTGAGGGGATGCAAACACAGTTGCTACAAAACCTTCACTGCTATACAAGTATACTATCAGGGAAGCCAACACATTTCTTACAAACAGCTCCACTGCAATACACGTTGACACTGCAGGGAAGCCAGCAGTGTAGCATTGAAGCTAGCATAGTTACTAGAAAAAGGTTCACTGCAGTACAAATATGCAAGCAGGGAAGCCAATTAAATAGTTACAAACTGCTTCATTGTAGTACATGTTGGTACAGCACGGACACCAATGAAAAATTACTAAAAGCTTCACTGAAGTAAACGTTGGAATTTCAGGGAAGCCAAGGAAATATTCACTGAAGCACTGCAGGGAAACCAACAAAGTAGTTACAAACAGCCTCACTTCAGAAACCAAAAATAAAAAAGCTTCACTGCAGTAAACATCGGCACTGCAGGATAATAAAAAATATCAAAAGCTTTATTGCAGTACACTTTGGCGCTGTAGGGAAGCAAAGAAAATATTTAAAAAAAGCTTAACTGCAGTACACGTTGGCACTGTAGGGAAGGCAACAAAATATTTACAAATAATTTCACTGCAGTACACATTGGCACACTAGGGAAATGAAGAAAATATTTATAAACAGCTTCACTGCAGTAAAAGTATGCAAGTAAGAAACCCAACAAAGTAGTCAGAAACAGCTTCACTGCAGTACACGTTGGCACTAGAAGGAAGCGAACAAAATTTACAAACAATTTCACTACAGTACACCTTAGCATTGCAGGGAAGCCAACAAAGTAGTTACAAAATGATTCACTGTAGTACACGTTGGCACAGCAGGGAAAACAATTAAAAACTATAAAAAGCTTCACTGCAATACACATTGGCAATGCAAGGAGACGGTCAAAAACTTACAAAGAGCTTTACTGCAGTACACGCTGGAATTGAAGGAAAGCCAAGAAAATACTTACAAAAGCTTCACTGTATTACACGTTGGTACTTCATGGAACCCAAGGAAATATTTACAAAAAGCTTAAATGCAGTATATTTTGGCACTGCAAGGAAGTCAACAAAATTCTTACAAACAACTTTACTGCTGTACACGTTGGCACTGCAGGAAATCGAAGAAGGTATTTACAAACAGCTTAATTGCAGTACACTGTAGCATTGCAGGGAAGCCATCACATTTCGTACAAACAGCTTTGCTACAATACACGTTGGAACTGCAGGGAAGCCAAAATTGTAGTTAGGAACGGTTTTTCTGTACTATATATTAGCATTGTAGGGAAGCTAATACAGGGGTTAAAAATGTTCACTACAGTACACGAGACAACTGCAAGGAAGTCAACACGTTAGTTACAAACAACTTTACTGTAGAACGCATTGGAAATGAAGAAAGAAGTGAAAAACAGCTTATTTGCAGTAAAAATTAGCACTCTACGAAATTAAACAAAACAGTTGCAAAACGCTTGTTCGCAGTATGTATTTGCATTGTAAGGAAGTCAACAAAATGTTACAAACACCTTCACTGCAATACGATTTATTACTGCAGGCAATCCAATACTTTAATTAAAACTACTAAACAACTTCACTGCGGTACACATTAACACTGCTGGGAAGCAAACGCAGTTCTTAGAAAAGTTTCATTGCAGCACAAATATACAAAAAAAGAAGTAGTTACAAACAGCTTTACCGCAGTACACTTTATCACTGAAGGGAAGTCAACATATTACTTACAAACAGCTCTACTGCAATGCACGTTGGCAATGCAGGGAAGCCAACAGTGTAGTATTGAAGCCAGCATAGTTGCTAGAAAAAAGTTCATTGCAGTACCAATATGCAAGCAGGGAAGCCAACTAAGTAGTTACAAACGGCTTCTTTGCAGTACATGTTGGTACAGCAGGGAAACCAATGAAAAATCACAAATAGTTTCACTGCAGCACACCGAGGCACTACAGAAAAACCAACAAAAATTACGAAAAGCTTCACTGCAGTACACATTGGTAATGCAGGGAGACCAACAAAGTTGTTACAAAAAGGTTAACTGCAGGACAGTTATCCAATCAGGGATGCCAACAAAGTAGTTAGATATCGCTTCACTACAACACACTTTGGAAAGTCAACAGTGTGGTTACAAGTTGATTCACTCCATTAAAGCTAAAAGAATAATTAACAACAGCTTCACTGCAGTACATATTGGCACAGCTGGGAAACCAATGGAAAAATAAACCTACAAAAGCTTCACTGCAGGAAATCCAAGAAAATATTTACAGAAACATCACTGCAGTACGCCGAGGCATTACAGGAAAACCAACAATAAAACTTACGAAAAGCTTTACTGCAGTACAAATATGCAAGCAGGGAAACCAACAAAGTATTTTGAAACAGCCTCACTTCAGTACAGGTTTGCAAAGCAGAGAAACAAACAAAAAATCATAAAAAGGAAGGCAATAAAATATTTACAAAGAGCTTCACTGCAGTACACGATGGCACTGCAGAGAAGCCTACAAAGCTGCTAAAAATAGCTTAACTGCAGTACAAATATGCAGGCAGGGAAGCCAACAAAGTATTAACAAACTGATTCACTGCACTTCGAGAAGTTTAAGCTTTTTGTAATATTTTTGTTGTTTCCCGTTGTGCAAACGTGTACAAAGTGAAGCTATTTTAAAATACTTAGTTGGCCTCAGTACTTGAATATTTGTATTGCAATGAAGCTTTTTCTACCAAATGTGTTGTCTTCCCTGCAGTGTCAATTTAAGTAATGTGTTGGGTTCCCTGCAGTGTGAACGTATACTCCAATGAAGGTTTTTGTAGATTTTTGTTGGTTCCCTGTTGTGCCCACTGCAGTACACTTTGGCACTGCAAGGAAGCCAAGGAAATATTTACAAAAATGCTTCTCTGCAAAAACCAGCCTCGATATTCGTGACCGTATTATCGAAACTAATCAGTTCTAACTAACTGTAGAGATTTTACCTTTCATCGTACCAAATATGTTTTGTGTTTTTTAACTCGTAATATAGTAGCACAATATACCTGAAAAGAAATTATTATACCGCATTTAGTTTAAATCCAATGATGGTGAGGCAGAATTGGTGGTATTTATTAAATATGTTTTTCATTACTGCAGCGAAAGTAATATATAATGTTTTTGGGTTGAAATGTGACATATAAAACAATTTATCCTCGCCTTTAGAATTGTAATACGGTTTTAACTATTCTCGCGCTATTACAGCTTAATGTAATAAATTATTTATAGCGTAAAAGTATAAAAGCATTTTTTTTCTGATAATTTAAGAACCGAGACCTATTACAAAGTTGTGGCGATCGGAATCGAATCATTTTCAAAATTAATTGCTTATTTGATTATTTTCTTAAATTTTCTAATCACCTAAACATAGCCTGGAGAGAATCAACAACACATTAAGCATTATATATGAATGTAGACAATTATGTATTGGAGGGGGGAATAATATTTTGGGAAGAAAACATTTTTTTTTATATAAAAGAACAAGGCCACATAACAAATTGAAAAAGTGCAAAGATGATGGGCATAAAGCACACGGAAGAAAAATTAATGATAAAAGGCCTTTCAATTACGTGAAACATGGGAGAATTTAATGCTTGAATGATTATCCTTTTATATCCAAATATATAAACATATTTAACATACTGAAAATACCCCTGGTAGTTAGGGTGCTCGATCCACAATCTGAAGGTCGCGGGTTCGAAACCCATCACCGAACATACTTGCCCTTTCAGCTGTAGAGGTGCTATAATTTGACGGTTAATCCATTGGATTAACCGAAAAGTTGGCGGTGGTGGGGTTGACTAGTTGCCTTTCCTCTTGTCTATCACTTCTAAATTAGGGACGCTTAGCGCAGATAACCTTCGAGTAGTTTTGCACAAAATTCAACAAACAAACGGAAAATATCTTCTGGCGAAAACAAAAGTTGAAAAACTTAGGAGATCATTTTTTTAAAACTCACAGTAAAATTATTTTAATTTCACCAGACAAATGGTACTGTTATAAGTTCATGTTCCCAAAATAAAAGTGCAGTTTCAACCGTGTGAGCCCATGAGGTCAAGCATAGTCAATTGGTTAGCGTGCTGGACTATCGATATTCCAGTCTAGAATTCGCAATTCGGGGTTGTTGGTGCGTTATAAGGGTAACGGTTAAATCCCATTATTATGTTAGGTTAATGTAACTCAATAGATGGTGGTGAGTGTTGTTGACCAACTGCCTCCCCTCTAGTCTATCAGTTTCAAATTATGGATGGCTAGTGCAGATAGCCTTTGAGTAGTTTGACGTAAACATTAAAAAACAAATAAATAAACCTAAAATATAATAATGGATTGGAAAACACTATTTTAGAAAAAATAAATGAAACAAACTGCGCCTCTTCACTCGTTTTAATCTATTTATATACATATTTAATAATATCTTATTTTTGATTTTTTTACCTGTTTTTGAACTTTTCCTTTCATTTTTCCTTATTTAGATTACAAAGTATTATTTTAATGCGAAATTAGGAAGGTTTTTGTTAAAAAGTGCAATCAGTTTTAAACTTTCTTCTATAGAGGTCGCATGAAGCAGATATGACAAAACATTTGAGTGAAAGCAGTTAGCAAATGAATGTGACTAAACTAAAGGCTGAAATGATGTTTAATTGGTGAATTTTACCCATGTTTGATTACATTTTGATAGACTATTGTAAGAAAAATGTCAATACAAAAATAATTACAACTTACAAGTAGTTAGTGTCAGTGTTAAATGTTAATTTGCACTGAAGTTGTACCGCTGTGTGATGGTTGGTACTGGTACTCGGTGGTAGTGGTAAGTAGATTTGTTCTTAAATTTAAAAATAAAACGTAAATAAGAAGTGAATTGTTAACGATAATATATTTTCAAGTACAGTAACTAACTAGCGTCTAAAGTCTCAATTTTCAATTTCAGCCTTGTATAATTAATGTAGTACTAGTAATAAAAGTATACACGTTATTTGGTTGTTATGACTAAAAGTAAAATAAAATGATATATATATATATATATATATATATGTGTGTGTGTGTGTGTGTGTGTGTGTGTGTGTGTGTGTGTGTGTGGTTTCACTATATAATACCAATAAGTTATAACTAACGTTAGCATATACTAAGAATTTTTCATTTATCAATGGGCATTGTACTTGTAAGTTGTAGTATCACTTAATAACAAATGAATATATTTGAAACTACTACTACTATTATACTAGAAATGAAAATGTTTAACATTACATTTTTAGTTGAATTAAAAACTAGTTAATGATATGTTATTGCTATAATTCTTTTTTTAAACTCTGAGTTGCACACTTTTGTGATCCTAATTTGTGTTCTTAATTTGATATTAAAAACTGATACATAAAACTGAACTGGTAAGACGAAAAAACACTTATTTTGATTGTTATTTGGGAAGTAATATTAGCAGTTTCTTACTTGAAAATAATAATTACTGTCACTCTGTTGGGTTCCAGTTCTTACACTTCTTTATCTCCAAGATGTATAGTTTTGGTAATAAATTATAATTAGGAAAAATGCTTTAGTTTTATAGATCAAACTAACTCTTAACTTTTTTCTTTTACATGATAAATGGCCTGTTGGAAGATCAGGTTTAGTTATAGACACATGTAGTAATTTACTTGATGATGCAATGTGTGTTGTCACTTGGTCTTGGTTTGAATATTTTAAAAAGTTTTGGACTAGTTTATGAATGTAAAATTCTACATTAAGCTGGAAATTATTACTTTAGTTGTTTTTTTCAGTGGGTACCTCAGCACACTGAATAAGCTCCTGTTATCTTGCAGGAGATATGTGTGAATAATTTGAGAAGCATTTGTGTAATAATCTGTATAGTCATGTTTTCAGAAGCCCTCTGGTAGAATAATAAAAATGTAGCTACATTACATTAATTTATTCCATACTTGAAAGATATGTATGAACAATTTGGATGTACATATTTACAATAGTACACTAAGTTATTAGTTTAAGTGTCGTTGGTAGACATCTAATGAACATATAAACAAATTCAGTGTTTGAATTTTAGTTAATCAACAAAGAATTACAGTGTTTATACTTTTAATTGGTTTCTGATATTTCATGGGCTTGTGTCACACATGAAGAAAATGCATTCTTTCTGTTGCATTGTAACATTTTACCTTATTCCAAGACATTATACATTTTGAGTTCTTGTCCTCTGTTGAGGGTTTAATTACATATTTTAAAAGTAAAACCTGTGAGAAACTGCCAGTAGTTTTGAAAACAAGTTGTCTTTAAAATTAAAATATATCTTTTGATTGCTAACAAACCATAAATTTCCTTAAAATAATTTTTCCAGTTTTATTTTATTAACACAGTTGTGAATATAAGTAGTTACTAAAAGCTTTGAAGGACTAAACACAGTATATAAAGGCATATGTAGTTTGCTGTTTTGTTCGTTCTTGCTGGTTTGCTCTCCCTTTCTTATGGTATTCATAAATTGCCTGGGGTTATCATTGTCTGATTAATTAGGAACATTAGAGCTGTTAGTATCAGTGTTGAAAGTTTAGACATGATCACACTTTTCCCTAACAGAGTTGTTTTTGCTGAGACAGCCTAATTGGAACACTTGCTAGCTCATACTGAGTGACTTGTCATCAAATTATTGCATAAGCAGTGAATCAAATCCTGATGTAGCATATATTTCTTATACTTAACTTTTGTATTCTACAAACCACAAACTAGACATTATGATAAGTTCCCTAAGTGTGTTGAAATGACGTTTATAAGGCATTTTGATAATTTTAGATGAGTTGGAAAAAAAAAATGTTTTTTTCAGTCAGTTTTATTAAACACATTATTACAATGCAGTAGAAAATTACCTCATTTAATTGAGTGGTTATAATTTGTTTTGATATATAAAATTCCATTGGAGAATAGAGACAGTTTTAATAATTTGCTAATTTTTGATCAACTTGAGCAAAATGTCATAGCATTATGACATTTCTGTTAAACTTCTGATTTTGTATAATATAATACTGATAGTTATTTTTACAGTGAGATGATGTTAATATGTTTTTCTGTGTCAATATAAAGTTTATTTTTGTTTTTAGTCTTTTCATAAAAGATTATTACTTTTCATTAAATTGTTAGTGCACTCACAGGTAACACAAAACGTGTTTTTGTAGCAATAGATTGTAGTTTTGTCATCATATCTTAGTCAAGCATTGGTTGTTAGCAGTAGTCATTGTTGTTTTCAGATCACTTTATAGTAAAGCTTTAGCCACAAATGTTCTTTAACATAGGAATTGGGAGTGACTCAATGGTTAGCATCCCAAACTAAGCATGCTTTGCACTTTCAGCTGTTGGCACATGATAAAAATGACAGTTAACCCTGTTATTTGTTTAAAGAAACGGATATGGCTTTTTTGATATTGGTTGCTGTTATATCTGACTTGTAGGTGTCTCTGACCTAGCTGTTTAGCTCTTCAATGAGCCAGAGGCTTAATTCACATGTACATAAGATGTTATTCAATGTTTTGGACAATTTATGTTAAAACAAATAAAAAAAAAATTAAAAACATCAGAATGGCAAAGATATGTAGTTATGGTAATGGATAGTGAATTCTATTGCAAAAGAAATATATGTTTTAAATTCTTAGAATGTCCATGAACCACTTTTTGCTATTTTGATTATGATAAATATCTTCTTCTGCTTATAAAACATTAATGAAGTCTTCATTATTTCAGGTGGTAATTACACATGTGTTTTTAGAATATTAAAATAAGGTATGATTTAAGTTATATGTATGCCTAGTAAAACAACTTAAATATTATTTGGTTTTACCATAGATATATTTATATGACCAGGTTTCATTATTTCTTCTTGAAAATTAGTAAGAACTTCATCTCAAAATATGAGTTAATAAGTACTTCATCTCAGTATGATCAAAAGCTTATTTTGTGTTGTTGAAGATGGTAAGACTTGGAAAAATGAAACTTCACAGAATGTTGTTGTAAACTGACTGAAGTTATATAAATAAAATATCTTTGACAATTTACAGATTACAAGCTTGAATATCACATATGCCAGTTTCAACCTTCTACTCATTAATTACATATTCAGAGTAAATAACACTCAGCTTTTTGTATTTTACTTATTTTAGAGAATGATGGTTTAATTCAAATTAAGTTTTGGTTTTGTTAGCTTGATGAATCAATTCACTTTTATATGATTTGATAGAAAAAGACGATTTCACTAATATTTTCAGTCTTAGTGGTACTGAAGCTCAGTTTAAGTTAACCTCTGTTCGTAAAGTCTTGATGAATAAAGTTTTTTAATCCTAAGCATCTTCTCAAAATCAACTGAACTTATGATTGATAATTTTTCTATGGAATCATGGGATAATGAATGATTCATCAAACTAATAAGACCAAAGCTTAACTTGAATGATATCACATTAATAGTGAAATGTGAATTAATCTGCTTTAATGTTTGACTTATCTAATTAGCAAGACAAGTAATATAAGAGTAGAAATGTACACTAAACATTTGAATCTCAAATGGAAGCCAGTGTTTACATAAAAGTAATCTTCAGAGTTACATAAGTCAATTTTCTAAAGACAAGAATAGACTATAAAATATTTTTATTTTACATTTCTATATCTTAATGAAAGTTTCAGAGGGGGCTCAAGAATTATAACAACATCATTGTTTTGTCATGTTCTGTATAAAAAAATGCATCTGTATTGTTACTCGTTACTTAAATCTATGGAACCAATAAATACAAGTAAACTGTTCCTTGTAACTGAAATTTCTCATACAAACGTGTAAAACAACAATATTCAAAATATCATTCCTGTTTTGTATTAACAGTCACGTGGTTTCTGCTATAGCCTCGAAATTTACAAGATACAGTTTTTTGTAAAGTGTGTAAAACAAGTGTTAGGTATTCTCCGTGATCTAAGTACGCTTGGAACAGTAAAGCTTTCAAGGTAAAGCTGTATTTACTTATTCTATACCATAGAATGGTTACTTAAATGCTGTTGGCCTTCGGATATCCTGGTAAAGCATTTACAGATAGCTCTGATCAGCCATTAGACATTTACCGCTTCGTAAACTGCGTTCTCACTGGCTTATTTCGAAAAACCACCAGAGAACGAGCCTATTACATAAAATAAAGGGCTAAGGATTTGTGTAAAAATTCTTCCCCATTGACTGACCTTTGTTTTTTATTGGTTTAATGGTCACCACTGGTAACCAGACTGAACGACAAGTTACTAAAATATGCACAGAGTCAACTCACAGAACCATCCTTTCATTTTATAATCCGAGGTATTAACTGATTTGAAATTTAGATTTCTCTGTAATGGAGACACGCAAAAGTAGTCTCCGTATTCGTTAATATTGTGTAAATTCGTTCAAATCTACGTGCAGTGTTCTTGCTGTCTTGATTTTGACTGAGTAAAGAATATATAAGATTACGTGTCAATTGGCGATGAATGCGTGTGGATGAAAGAGAAGAACACAGTTTTTATTCTTAGTTTTGGTCCACTTGCATGTTAAAGAGAACCAAAAAATTATTTCTGATGTATCCTATTAATACCTGGCGAAGAGTAATGTTTAAACTGTGACATTGTATAGTCGCATTTAAACTACATTAAAGCGCCACACACTGTAGGCCTATGTATCTGTGTGTCTGGTTTCTTGATTTAGTATGCATAAAAAGCTGTAAATAGTTTCCACCAAGTATTATTGTATTCTATTTTCTTTTCAAGCGGAAGTATTTTATATTTTGAGAAAAATTTGAATTTTCTTTATTTTTGTGAATTAGAGGGCTAAACATCAACCAGCACAGTTCTTTATCCTGAAAAGAGCAGATGAGAAAAAAAGGTTATCCTAAATTAGATTGGAGATATTTAAAACTCTCTCTCTCTTTATATATATATATATATATTGTTACATCTCCGTTCGTTAGTTAATTTTCCGTAAATTCGTTCCGACGAAACTTTAGCGACACAAGTCCTTTCTTAAATAAAACTGGTTTATTCTTTCCGAATACAACTTTATGATACACTTAATTTCAACGGTCGCGCTATAACAAACGCTATAACAACGAACGTCTCACGTGCTCAACTTCAACAATACTCTCTGACTGCAGTTCAATTACTCACTACCTCCTTGCGTCACGTTGTGAGTGTCTTATATATACCAAATTAACCCCAAACTAGTAGTCTCCCGATAATTCATGAAGGTTCGAGAAGGAGTGGCGTGATACTAGTCACGTGACCTCGCTGACGCAACAATATATATATATATATATATATTTATCTGTATGTGTGTGTGTCTGCAGTACTTTATATATTCTTTATTATGGAAGAATACTTGAGGTATCTGATGATGACAAAACCTTGTCAAAACGTTGTACATTTGTAATAAAGTTTCTATCACTACCTATTCAAACCGCCTTCAAACTTTATTTCTGTCCATTATTCGTTGAGTCGTATGTCATACGAGACTATCATCCGCACTTCTGTAACTCTCTTACGTTTTGTTATGTAGAAATTATTGCATGAAAACACAACTTGCATGATTTTAAAGTAGAATTCCTATAAAAAATTGCATTCACTCGCAGTTTTAGTCATATCTAAGATCGTTTTTAAAAAATGTAGAAATTTGTCGAATTGCCTGTTTCAAACTTTCAACAACGAAAAAAAAAGTAAAAATGTATGAATAATTTATTTTTATATCCGGAGAGTTACACAGTCGAGAATCGTGAAAGGTTGAGTGATTGCTATAATTATTTTTACGAAATGTAAGTTATATACATTAAGCTCGTGGGTCCAAATGGTTGTCAAACGGAGAATTCTAAAAAAAGAGCCAGAAAAATCTTCATAGAAATGTTCTTTTGCAACCAGTAGCACTAGTAAATTCCTCACTTCTATAGCTTGTAATTGATTAGATCAGTAACAACAAATTTGGAGTAAACACGCAAAGAAACGTATGAAGCTTTCTGTAGTTCAACGGGTAGGCCAACCCCGAGAGGTTATTTTTGGCCTGGTTCTTGAAACATGAGCGTTTTTATCCTGAATGTACAAGATCTGATTTACTTGTTGGCATAGCAAGTTAAATAATTATTTTTAATTAGAAAATCATTTTAAATATTAGTAGGTGAAAAATATGGAAACGTCTATAATCAGTTTTAAGACCTATTTATCGCAAAAGGCCAATGGATATGTCATTCCCTGGAGGCCCTAAGAGCATATGCCAGGTTTGGGTTTGGTGACAATCGGTTCATCAAATCGCCAGCTAATGAGCAAACACACACTCGCACAGATAAAACTAATCAGTTAAATGAGCATTATGTATACATTTATCAACAGAGCGACCGGAAATGTCATTTTTGAATACAAACTGAATTATAGCAAAACAAGAAAAAGAATGAAAGAAAAATAAAGCCTGGTGTTTAGGGAGCTCGCGGGTCACTAGTTCGAATGCCGTTACCGAACATACCATTTCAGTTGTAGTTGCATTTTAATGTGACAGTCAATCCCACTTTTCGTTGGTAAAAGATTAGCCCAAAAGTTGGCGGTGAATGCTATTAACTAGCTACCTTCCTTTTAATCTATCACTTCTAAAGTAGGGACAGTAATCATAGTTCTGGAGCAGCTTTGTGCAAAATTCATATATACATATATATACTAGTTTTTTGTTTTTTTTTGCTTGTTTATTTTAATTACGTATTTCCGGAAACAAATGAAATACATGTAGTTGGTATCCAGTTGGAGCATCTACGAGTCAAAATTTGGAACGAGACTGTACCTATGAGAAGTTTGTGGCTTGTTGCAAAGAAAAAAAACTAGCTCCCCATTTTGAGACTGTTGGTGCGCTATAAGAGTGATTTTTTAGTTGGACATAAACAGCCCAAGAGTTGGCGATAAGTATTGTTGACTAGTTACCTTCCTTTTAGTCTATTAGTTTGAAATTAGGAACAGCTACGCGCATATAGTCCTTTGTGTAGCTTTACGCGAAAATTCCCAAACAAATAATCTACTGAAGCTGGCGATAACTTACAATCCCACTGCATTTTCGCATAACTTTTACAATCATGAACATTTTTATGTTTAAAATCAGTGTTATAGGCCTTCGTCACTTGTTTTTGTCGTCAAAAGATATTCCAACAGAAATTATTCATTTAGTTAACTCGATATAAATTTATTGTATGAAATTGACAGAGACAAATTCAAGTAAAAAAGAAAAATCCTAAAATAAAGTTGCAGTTCCACTTAATTGTAGTTTGGTATTGGTATTGGTATGTGCGCTTTGGTTATTCCAGTGATTTTTGTAAGTTGCTAGCTTTTAAGACATGTATAGTTCCTTTATTTGGGGCAAAGTTCTTGCTATAAAGGTATTTGTTACCTAGATTAGTAGGGACCAGCATGGCTAGGTGGTTAGGGCGCTTGACAAACAAACTTAGATCGGTAGATTAAAAACTACTTTTTTGTTTAAATTCTTCCAGTGGCTCAGCGTTAAGTCTGCAGGCTTACGACGTTAAAACTCAGGTTTCGATAATCGTGGTGGGCAGAGCACATATAACCCATTGTGTAGCTTTGCGCTTACAAACAAAAAGCCAAACCAAGTGGTTTAATTGTATAGAAACAAACGAGTTGAACTCTACAGTTAAGTATAACAATTAGCGTGAAGTAACACAATAAAAAAATAAAATTATTACTTTTAGAAACCATATTTGTGAAAATTGCACATAACTTAGGATTTTAAATTAATGGTTATGCGTTTCAAAATGGTATTTGTATAAATGTTAAATGATTTTAGCAAAGCATAACTGTCTATAATAAGAAAACGCCCAGTTAATACAATTAGATATCGTGTTTGTTGTCATAGTTGATGGGATCTGAAGTAAAAGCCTTTGTATGAGAAAACATTTGTGAGACAGTAATGGTTAAATAAATCTAAAGATCTTGTTCACATATAATTTTTGTTCTGGCAACGTGGGCAGTTAGGTATGTCACGTGGGCAGTTGTACACACCCTGTGTGCTTTAGATAAGGCCCTGTTATGAGAAACTGGTTTCCTAAGGTGGACAGTAGTGAGATGCAGTAACTAGAGTTTAGTGTTTGAAATTCATGTCACATTTTTCCTTTTAGCCAGTTTTTCACAACCCGTATTCAGATAGTCTTGAAATTTAGTGTTTGTCCACGTGTCACGCCTAATTGCTGATTGCCAACAAATTGCAAAAACATCGTGCTGTCTGTTAATATTTAGTAAAAGCCTTTAAAACACCAACAAAATTTTATTAGGATAGAAAGAGTATGTCTGCAAATAATATTAGCAAAGCTTTGAGTTTTCATATTTTTGACCAGTATATCAACTTAACTATCCTGAAAATGACATTTTACTTGTAGTCATTTTTAAAAGGTTAGTTACAAGTTTGCTACAAAACCCCAGATGTATTTATGTTCTCTAAAGTTTTTAAAATAATTTTGGTGGATACATGATTACTTCCTTACTTGTAGCTGGAGGTCAGAGACCACACTTATAGGTGTCTTGGGGAAGGAGGGGGCTATTACTTTGGAGGAAGTCATCATAGCAACAGGTGCACGACGCAGTTTCGCATAGGTGGCGAGCTGTTGGCGTTGGCCCAAGTAGAAAAACTTGGTCCTCACGGTCTGATAATCACATTATCACAAGCATACAGTAGATAACTCTGGAATAATCCAGTCCGTAGCGTTGTTCGCTCATGTCCCACCCGCACTTTGTGTGAGAGAAAAGATTTGTTCTACGTCATTGTAACAGCGATGTAATGAACAATGAAGACGTTGGTTTAAAATTGCTAAGGTATTGTTATTTATTGTGTGTAATGTATTCATAGTTTAGTTACATGATTTGCTGTACAAATATTCCTATACAGTTATGTGACAATATTAATACAAAGAGAGAAGCTTGACAAATGTTATTAGTATGCATGACAGGTGTGAAATTCCCTCTCTTAATTTCTCTCAGCTTTCTAAGTATTTTCATCCTGTAAATAGTACAAAAGACTCTTATTATAATTTCTACATTTGATACAGATACAGCAATAATTGGCAAATTGAATAATCCAATCCAAACTCAGTAACATCAACGACTATATGGTGCAACCGAGCAATAATAATATAGATATTAAGTATTTTATTTAAGATAAATTACCCAAAGAAGATTACCGTAATTATGTCGTTTTTTTTTCATAACATAAATACGTTAATAACATATCCACCGTAGTGTTACTGAGTATATTTAAATACATATTACAAATGTTATAGATGATAATTATGTTAAGAGAATTAGTGATAAAATATCGCAAGATACTTAAAAAATATCACATTCCTAGATAATATATAAAACTTAACATGAACATTTTCAGAATATACATCTGTGAGAAATAATTGTTATTGTAAAATCAGATACTAAGCTGAGAACTTAGTGTTTGAATATAAAAATATCTGTAATACAACAAATACTTATTGCACCCAATTTACATGAATTTGATCCGAAAAAAAAGGTAAGATCGCAGAATAAAACGATTGACTAATTTCACAACATACTTTTTAAAAGCTGTAATTGTAGTGTCTTATGTTTTGATGCCTTACGCTTTATATATGGGATATATATAAATATATATCCCATACTTACTATAAAACATTAATACGTTATTATAAGCATCAAAAGAAATTCAATTAATCCCTGAGCTCCGAAGTATCATGAACGTTAAGTGTGTTTTATATGGGTATATGGTTAGGCCTTAATGAGTATAACTGAACACAAATGATGAATTCTAAATCTTCAAAATTATTTTCAAAGTATATGACAAGCAAAAACAAACATGCTAGTTTGATCGAAGATATTAATTTTTGATTTGGATATTATATAATTTATATTTTTCACCTGAAACAAAAAAAAAAAACAAAAAAAAAACGATCGTTGTTAATAACTTAGTGTATCCATCAAAGTAAGAAGCCTGTAGGGAACATCGAATTCTTATTTGTTTTGTTTGTTATTTCAACATATTTTTTGTTTTATTTAATTTGGAATTTTTTATTGTAATTTGGATTCCCCTATTTATTCTTTTTTTATTTTCTGTTGTATATTTATTTCGACGTCATTGTGCTTCTTGGGATGCATTAATAATCTCGCTTATTCATTTTCAGCACAATAACAACAAAATATATAAATAATAACTGAGCGTCTGTGTACGAATAAAATAAAATAATACAAAAATGAATGCAAAAGAATAACGAATAAAAGGGGCAATGTGGTACATAAACTTACCGAGTTGAAAATCAACAATCTAAAGAACATCAGAAAATCAGGATACATGGTTGAAAATCAAAAGTTCATTCTAAAAACAAAATTTAAAGTCAGTAAATTAGAATTACAATAAACAAGTCGAAATTAAAA
>NW_013666193.1:340534-381890 GCF_000517525.1 Limulus polyphemus | reverse complement strand
GAATTACAATAAACAAGTCGAAATTAAAAGAAAAAAAAGGATGAAATAATAAAATAAGACATCGATTTTCCCTATGGGCTTCCATACCACAACATTGTTGCTTGGACGAAAATAATCAGTGACGAATTTTTCCTGCTTAGTCGAAACATTGTACATTTGCTGTTATGTTAAACTCGTATTAAAGTTTTTCTTCATTACCCATTCAAACCAAGGATTATTATACTGCTGGTTAATGTGTTTGGAATATGAATCTGAGGGTTTATGGTTTGCGACTTGATGCACAAAAAGGATTTCTACAATTTGGTGCTGTAGGTGCACTATAAGACTGCCTGCGAAACCCCCATTATTCCATCAAACACGAGTAGCCCAAGAGTTAGCTGTGAGTGCTGTTAATTAGCAACCTTATCTGTAGTCTATGGTTCAAAATTACGGACAGCTATGTACAGATAACCCTTGAGTAGCCTTGAATGAAAATTCTGAAACAAACTAGTTAAGTAATGTTTGGAGACGGCTTGAATGGGTAATGAAGAAAAACATTAATATAGGTTTAACATAACAGCAAATGTACAACGTTTCGACAAGGTTTTGTCATCATCAGGGGCAAACTGGTTTTATTCATTAACGAATGAATATGAAAATTCTGAAACAAACTAGTTAAGTCTTAAACTAATTATTTCATACCAACATTATACTCTGGGTTTTATTTATTTATGAAATTCTAAAGCACTTGCAGTTTGCAAACAATTTAAAACATTTTAGAAACTTCTGGAGCTCAATGTATGTTTGCATTAAATCACTGTAAAATTTTTTCTTTACCTAGGATATTTTTTAATCCAATATTTAAATGCATTTTTTTATCCAATATTTTGCAAGTATAATAAATCAGAAAATTAATATATCATCTAAGGTTACCTTCTGATTCGTTTGACACTACTTTATTTAATATAAAATTATATTTGCGAAGTTCTACTCAGTTTGAAGCAGTACTTATACCTTAGTAAAATTAATTATAAGTCATACAATGATGCTGCTGGGGTTTATAACTTAGTAACGTGTATGAGTCACTTGTCTATATCAGAAGCAGTTTAACTTTAAACAAGATATATGCTTGTTTTTTTTACTTTTTACGTTTTTCATTTTCTGATCAGTTCAATTACTTTGTCCATTGTCTTTTACTGAGGGTTTGACTGATAGAAGCCCTTTATTCAGAATGTCATGTGTAGCAGTTTTTCTGTCTTCCTTTTCCACCTCATTCAATGAATGTCTCTAGTTGGTGGATTAGAGGCTGGTGGAAACAAAACTGTTATCAGTGATTATGATAATATCGTATTTAAAAGTTTTTAATAGTCATGATATTTAAACTTAAGGGTGTATGATAATACTTTACATAAGTATTCCACGTGTTAAAGAAATTTCAACAACCATAAATTTTTCATTATTGTTTAAAAATTTCAAGATGATAATAATGGCTGGTTGCTAACCATTGTAATGCCATGAGTCATTTCTCCCACTTTGTTAAACCTAGATGATGTTATTAATAAGGATGGCAGTTAGTTAACTGAGTAGGGCCAGTTGAAAAACTCGTTACTTCTATAATAGTTTTTTTTCTTAATGCTGAAGTTTGAGTAACAATTAGGATTCTTTCACGCTTTATCACCACGCTGTAACAGATGAAAGAATCCTGTTCTCAGCCGCGAGTATGTCACGTGGATTGTTCCACTCCAGCTGTGAGGAATTATTTTTCGTCCTGGCATATGTATGACTTCCCTTATGTAATATATGTTTTACATCCGGTAAGTACCGTATATAATGTAACACATTTAATTTGTTCTCAGCGTCTTTCATAAACTCGGGGAGAGCGGTTGTTAGACGTATTACCACATATTATTTGTCGTGTTAAGTATGTATCTGTAGTGAAAAAAAAAAAGTAACAGCAAATGTCACAAAATTTCTGTTTATTGCAGTACTAAAAATAACTGACAATACAGTGCGTTTAGTAATGTTGTTCTAAATATGTATTTTTTTTTTTTGCACATTTAACGAAAGCGCGTACCGTAGTTTTGTCATAAGTATCAACTGTAAACATCAACAGTCACAATGATAAGAAGAAATTTCAGATTGAGTCAGCGAAAGGAAGTAACGATTGTTAACATATCATCGCAAAGGGAAGAATGAAAGTTTAAAGTAAGATAATCATCAGCTCTTTGTTTTGTGTGTTTTTAGCTGGCAAGACAAATATTTTGGTTCTTGCGGAGAAACCAACACAAAAACGACTGTGAAAGCATACAAGTACAATATTAAATAACTACGTAGCAACGTTTAGCTCAGTGCATTAAGTTTATTTTTCTAAATTTCAAACTAATGTATACAAAAATGTTTCTGTGTGCGTTAAAGTTAACTCAGTAATGTTTAATTATCGCAATTTATTTATAGTAATTGCGAAACGATTTTAACTTGCTGGAAAGGATTCAAAGGATGGCTTCTAGAATATTCCAGGGATGGTAGGGTTATCTCACAGTTGAAGGTTAAGATCTCACAACTTATTTTTTGTTAAATAAAGAAGGGTAAGCTGGGATCTTATTGAAGTTTACAAGAATATCTGGGAGATCGATAGGATTAAGACTTCTGATTTCTTTGTGCCATATTTTGATGTTAATAGGACGAAAGGACACAAATTTAACATTTGGAAAAGACAGTCTAGTCTAGGTTTTAGTTAAAACAATTTTATTTTTCTGACAGGGTGATATTCTCGATACAAACAAAAAAATATTTGTAACTCTGTTTGTATAATGACTTTCATTTACGTTGTTCAAACTCTTCAGCCAAAGTATTTGGAAACTATTGATCCAATTCTCCTTTCCTTTGACCATGTAAGCACTAATTAGGAAGGATTTTAAGATCAAAAGACTATGTAAACTATGTACATACGCTATTTAACCCAAGCGTTGGAACACTACACTCCAGTTAATATTGATCCCAGTGATACATGTTTCCTTTGTGGAACTGCTGCAAAAGGTTTATAAAGATGAACATTTACCACAGCCAATCAATTGGGGCCAAGATGTCACTAGAAAAGGAACTTGTGGACCTTCAAAGAAGAATGTTTATTGTATGTAGCATTGGCAACTTGAAATATTTATGGAAGATCACTGTATATATATCACAATTGTTCTGGCTGACCCAAATTATTTATTCAGTTGTCTATATGAATGTTGAAATGTGCAGCGAAGCTTGACATTACATTCACCACTCTAGATTTTTTTTAGTGCACAAAGAGTGACATGCTGTTAAATTTATAAACAAGCTGCCACCAGAGCAATGAATATACAAGGCGTTGGCAGTCATGGTGTCTTTAGCAATGAAATTGGGGTGAATAACAATGGAAATCCACCATGTATATCAGTTAATCTCACTAATCGTTGTTTGCTTCAGATTGAAGATTATGGATTTGACAATATCTTGGATGTGACTCTGTTATGAAGAGTGGTGAGGATAGTGTAGTGGAGTGTGGCTGCTTTAGCTGGTCTCTGATTAACTCAGGCTTATAATAGTTAAGGGAGTCATGAATGTTTGTCATATTGTAATACTCCGGACAACTCTGCACTGCTGTCGCTTATGCAGGATGACGTAACATACTATATCATCAATAACTTCATACAAATAACGTCCATAATTTGTTTTGGGCAACCAGAGCCCCAACATGAATCAAGTTAAACTACTTTGAAATGCTGCCGAATGAAACTTGGAAGATTTACTGGAAAGGAAGGACATCAAAATCTAGTTACATTTGAAAGTGGTGGTGGTCTATTCCACTTAATGTTTATCAACAGGTAGTAGCAAGTGTTAATAAAGAATCCATACTGAAGCTATTGTGAAACTGAGATCCACTCCCAATTAGTACGGGGGGGGGGGGCAAGCAGCAAAAATATCTCCATTCGTAATGCGTTCTGGCTCAATAAATATTTTGATAGAATATATATAATTGTTTCAAACAGACCCAATAAAATTCAAATCATAGGATGGTGTTAAATGGCTTTCACATTTATGCCTGTTAAATAAAACTGAAGTAACCATATAACAATGCGAAATAAATCCTGCTCTGAACAAACTACAAAGGGAAATTAAGCAAATACTCAAGAGTCAAGACACTCGTGTTTTACCATTGTCTGGTGAATCTCTTGGAAATGTACATTAGCTAAAGTTTACTGATACCAGTACCGGAATTTCACCTGGGTTTGACCACGTGTTCTTTAATACCACGTTGTTATAACTTTGCACATACTTCTAAAATAAAGGACGCGAACATAGTTTCCTACTGTTTTACGATCTATTTCTCATATCTAAAGCTTTTACTATATGTTTTTTTTATTTTTTTAAAAATACCAATTTTGTTAGTACGCTTTAATATTAATCGTTATAATCATACAAAGTTATGAAAAAATTGGCTAAAAAAAATCGGGACAAAAAAGTTACATTGACTTCTTAGACAGCAAATTAAGGAATTTATACTGTACGGTTTTGTTAGGCCTACTGTGCCATGCAAATGTGTCCCCGATTTTTATATGCGTTTCAAGGTATTACCTTTCACTTTTGTTGTGTTTTGACCTGATTATGTGTTTTTTTATTACACATTACAATATTTGCTCGTTTTTACTTACTGTTTTGAACTAAGTTGCTAAATACATACTTTGGCGTAGTCTCTGCTAGTTGTAAAGTTTAATTAGGGTCGATTAGCTTTGTGCACGTGGTTTATAATTGATCACATAAAATAAATACTATTTATTGTAATCTCAAACCCCAGCAGCCAGATGTTCTAGAAAAGTTGTATTCTGGAAGGCTAAGAAGAAAGATCTCAAAACCGATATCTTGCTGTGGTTTGTTATATCTTAGAAATAATTACAGCCAACATACCTTCGGTGGTTCATTTCTGAACTGAAGATAAAGCCAGTATTTTACTGTAATTGATTATATTTTAGAAATAGTTAATGCCACCCACCGCAGCACTGGTTTCTATCTGTACTAAATATCTTAAAGCCAACACTTTTCTGAGATTTGAAATATCCCAGAAATAATTACAGCCATCTTGCCTTCGGTGGTTCCTTGCTCTACTCAAAGCTAGAGTGGGTCCAGAGTATGTAGGTGTTAAACCTTATTTTGTGGGAAGCTAAGTGCTTACTCGACCTCCTACCTTTCGTACACAATAAGGGCGTTTTCATCCTCGCAGTGATGTTTAATCTCTAGTTTTAGACAATGTTAGTGTTGTATTCATCCTCTGGTATTTTGAAACGACCCACATAACGATTTAGGCTTCTTTTTATCGTGTCACAATAAGCAGTTGGTTATACATGTATACTAAATGAGGAAGGTTTGCTATTTTTGTGTGCACCGTCTTATTAATACGATGCCAGAGCAAGACATTTCACACAAGCAGTACCCCAGCAAATTAATTCATGTTCTGAAATACAATATATTGCATTGTTTTGCGCTATCTATTACACAAAGTCAGTAATGATTGGCGGATAATTACTGACATTGTTGCCATCACGTTTATGTCTTATGATCATGACAATATAAAGTTCCTGGCCAAAGTTCACGTTTGCAAGATCAAAGGTCAAGGCCAGCCATGGTCATTTCCAGTTATATGATTAGGTAGAATACATGAGTTATTTTTATATATTGTATAAATGACAAGACATAGTAATATCTAGGATTAGTTGAATGCTATTGAATACTTAATAAAGTCACATACGAACCTTTCCAAATAGGTTGACTTTGTAAATTTCTTAAATACATATCTCCCCATTAGGCTGTATATTAAAAAAAGGAAAAAGAATTACACACAAATAAAATTCTGCAAATAACCATCTCGAAAATAATAGAATAAACTGTTTTATGTTATTAGGTTATTACAAATTTAAGTAATGTGTCAAAGTGTAAATAAAAATCTAAACCTTCGAATGTTTTTTAATGTAAGATATTCCTAACGATTGTTACAGAGAACTTTTCTTCTTTATTCTGATTAAGTTTTTTTGGTCATTTTGATACGAAACAAAAAAATATATAAAAAATGCATATATTATTGTTAAAACTACGCAACCTTATAAACTGAATGCTTCCGAAATGTGAATCTGTCTTGATCAGAGGTAACTGTTCCTGAAGAAGAAAGATCCATCCACCTTTCGAAAGCACTCGAATTACAAGGTTTCGTATTTCTGTCTTTAGTTTTTCTTATGTTTATTATTATTATGCATTTTGTGAGAAAGGTTGCTTAGGTCTCAACTTGTACTTTTTATACGTCTTGCATAAAGGTGTGATCACGATGCCCTAGATTTCACTGTTAATTTGTTGTTTGAGGTCATCAAGATTTGTACTTCGACTGTTTCATCAGCAAGAAATTTAATCTAGTTGAGAAAGCGTGTATACTTGAGAATCATGTTTCAAAACAATAAGTGTTTCAAATTGACCTCTTGACATCCATGGATTAGTGTAAGACCACCTGGCAAGGCAAGTGTAAGAAGAGCTTTATTATTGTCATGTAGCTACTTTTGGTAATATAAAAATGTCAATCCAAAGTCATGGCGAATCTTGCGTGATCTCGAGTGAATGTACAACAAATTATATTGACGTTTTCGTAAGGAGAATTTTCGAATATTTAAACCCACAAACAACTGTTAGAAAGATAAAACGTTTTGTACAAACTAATATTGTCTACAATTTGAAAGTATACCGTAAAATTTCTACTTTGAGCTTTTGCGTGACAGATTCAGAGTTCGTAAGATGTATCACATATGCTTTTCCCTGTTTCAAAGTACCTCTACATAATTATCCCAGATCGACTATTGACCACACCTCTAGTGGGAGAGTCAGACACCAATAATTCCACACCTGTCTTCATTATATACATTAAAGTCACGTGTCACGATGTAACATTTGTGTTGACACCAGTGCTCTCTGTAAGGGTATTAGAACCGGTTTAAAAAGTGCCGACCTGTTCCGCCCACGGAAATACATATTTGATTATCTCTTGTAGATTTGTGTGTCTGATCTCATGTTACATCCCACACTACTGTCTTTCTTTTTCTGATACCACAAGGGTATTTTCTGAGACGTACTAGGTTTTATCCCGAATCGCATTATCGCGAAAAATATCAAGCCTTTTAAAAGAGCGTATTGTTCCAATGTTCTAAAATATCGTAATAAATATGTAGGTATTTTCATACGTTTGTTTTACCACTACATGACAATACGATTAGCAAAACTTCGTCATACAGACAGATCTTGTTAAAGCATAATCACTATGATATATGTTATCATACTTGGATAAACCCACAAGACTTCTAATAAATTCTGACATGATCTTCAGACCTCATAATTTTTATAATGTATTTAAAGTGCAGTCGTATGATACAACTATTATTTTTTAAACAGGTACAAGTAGTTTTGTCACTTCTGTCACTGTACCACACGATTTTCAAGGGAGTTTAAAACAGGATATATATGTGTATATTTCATAGCTTTAAGCACTGCAGTTATTAATGAAAGTTGAGCGACTCACACTCACGTACTTTAACTCTTGGCTGATAACAGGAGGCTCTACCTCAAACTTTTATAAAATATTGCATGTATATAACTGAGTATCAGCTATAGCCAGGGTAGGATTAAAGGCTTCGGGTACCGAGGCAAATATAAATCAAATATAATTCAATACTATTTGTTAACTACAGTTTGAGCCATAGAGAAAGATAAGCGATGGGTTGATAATATGCAAAATCCCAATCCCAATATGTATAATACAAAGTAGTGATAATAGTTGTATTTGTTAAAGGGCCAAGCAAATATTTATGAACGAAAGGACTGAAGAACACGTTAACAAATTAATAGGCTTATATGAAAAAGTTAAAATCGTTGCTATCGTAGTGACACAATTTATAACATGTTTTTGTCAATGAGACATCCAGTTTCTTATTAATTATATATTTTTCTCTTAGGCAGGGGGTTGGGGGTGGTGGAGAGGCTGGGGCAATTGCACCCGCTTTCCTCTCCTTAATCCAGCCCTGGCTGTACTCTACTGAGAAGTTTCTGAAATTTGAAAACATGGCAATGCTTAGCATATTATACCTCTGGCCTCTTTTCTATAGTACGTCTGGGGTGTGTAGGGTTTGTAATGTGGGTTTTTTCAATATGTATTCCTTAGATGCGGGTATTCCAACGTTATTTACACAAAACATAATCTAAATAGCACTTTATCATGGCCTGATAGGGTTTGTTGCTCGCTCTTTAATTGCACACTAAAGCTATAGAAAAAAAACGCCCTTTGATTTACGTTAATTAGATATAAGAACAAAAATATTAGCCATCATAGTTGAATGATACATCAAGGACAAAGAATTAAAAATACAACCATACCAATACAACGCAGGAATATCCTGTATTTCTATCCAGGGTGTTGTAATCGGCAGTTTAAAATATTTCCGTAAATTATGTTTGATTAAGTTTAAATGACATAGGTTATAAAACAAGATAAGTGCTCTTAGGTTAATTATAGTGTTTTCGAAGATTCGTTAGCAAACAACTTCCATAAGCTTATATAAATAATGCTTATGATACTTAAACATAAGAAATGCATTAAATTGAAAAAAAACAGAACTTAGAGAGGGTTCTGTTGTTTTTAAGCATTTCGTGTTCAAACAATAGAAGAATATAGGTTCCCCTAACAGAAGTGCTTTGATTTAATCGTTTTTTGAATATGATTTACAAAATTTTTTGATCTTATGAATTATTTACATCGTGATTAATTTGGGGTATGTTTTGTAGCCATATAAAACATAAAACACTTTTCGAATTACTATTATATTATTTTAGGCAGTATAACAAGTTTTCTGTTGTTTTTTTTAATCATTGCTAAATGAGTGTGTTTAGCGTATGTGTGTGTTAGCTTATACCAAAGTTAACTTTTTTTAATGTTTCTTACTTTCCGGGCCGCAAAAATTTTTTACATTGTAAGAGCACGGGAACTACCGACAGGTTATTGTGTCGAGACGCTCGTTTACCCTGGGGCGTGTTTGAACTTTCTCCGCAGTAGCTGTGGGCGGTCGTATCTGTTGGGGATTTCTGACGGTAGTAGTTGTGTGGTAGTAAGTTCAATATAATTCTGTAGACTGGAGATGTGTGTGCTTCTTTCAAAGGTTGTACATTTACTTAAGTTCAGCGTTACATCGTAATTGCTGTTATGTTACTGTAAATTTTATTTTCCCTTATGTAAAAGTTCTCTGCTTCCCCCCTTGTGATTTTTTTTTTCAGTTCAAAGTCTGCAATTCTGTCCTGTAAAGTGTAAGTACACAGAATATTTTTGAGAGATGAAGCATGAACGAACTTAAACAATTTATTTTCTTGGTATGAATACAGATGAAGATAAGAATTAGTGAACTACACCTATCAGCCCATTTTTTATGCTTTTAAATCTATGAATTATGAAGTTGACTGATAACTAATATTTTAAAGAGGAATCATCTAAAAATATCAGCTTGTAGGTTATTCAAATTAATTTGTAAGATGTAAAAAATTAAATAAAGCTAGTGTAAATGATAGGAAGTAATATGAGTTAATCATACAAAAGAAATAGATGATGATAAATTATTGGTCATATAAAGTAATACAGTGATGGTTTGAAAACGAATTTCTCCCCAAGAAATAAAGTAATTAAGAGTTTTGCATTATTTAAATTATTTACTGGACACCATTATCTGTGAATTTTCTGAAGTAAAACTTTAGTTGAACAAACTTTGATGGGAAAGGATGTGAAAACTTGGATTTATATTGAATGAAAAATGTTCTTGTTGTTGTTGAATGAAAAATGTTCTTGTTGCTGTTGAATGAAAATGTTGTTGCTGTTGTTGAATGAAAAATGTTGTTGTTGAATAAAAAATGTTCTTGTTGTTGTTGAATGAAAATGTTTTTTTTTGTTTGTTGTTGAATGAAAATGTTTTTTTTTGCTGTTGAAACAACTTCTACCTAATCAAATATTGCTGTAATAAAACAAAATAATATCTGGTTTAAAAAGTTGAAATTAAAAAATATGAAGACGAACAGGTGTATCTTATGAATTTTGAAGTGAGTAAAGTTGATTGTACCTTGAACATTTGTAATAGCCCAACACATCCTTCAATTTTTTTTTATTTATCAGTGCTGTGTAGTTAAATGTGCAATATACGTGTAACTATATCTAAATGAAGAAAAGTGCTTTATATAATTTTCCACATGTTTTCAATCTCTGAAAATATGATACATCTATTTACATTTTATTAGTATCTGTCACCAACAGGAATGAGATTTAGCAGTGATTTTAATACAAGTTCTGGGTAACTGAGTGTCTAAATATTTTATGTACTAATTAAAATGATTAATGGTTGATACTAATGATGAAAACATTTTACCATCATTCTTCAGATTTGTTTAGTGTAAAATATGATTGAAGAAAGATAGTCAAAATTGTAAAATCATTGATTTGGAACTGGATGTGAAATAGGAATGTGCCAAGAGTCAAGACTTGCTAGTGAAAGAAGCCTTTATTGGTTGTCATTCTGGAAGGCTGGACATCCTCATTAGAGATATTACATCGGCTAGCAAAAATAGCCAAGCACATGGCTTTTATCTTGTTTAAGTCAAAGAACTGCTTGTTTCCCCCTTTTTTCAGTGCATTTTAATATGTGGTATGGAGTTTGGTTATAAATATACGTAAAAGGTTTACGTTGTTTACGTAAATTGCAAGCAAGAACTTTATATGTCGCATGCTGTCATTAAAGTACTTTCTGCATGATGCAAACACATTTTATGTATCATACTTTTAAAAATTACTTGTTAATTTACTTTGAAACTTGTCAAATCCTTAACAGGTGTTATTCGGTTAAAATAATTCAAACTTCTGATGATGTTTTTCTAAATTGAATACCTAATATCCATGATTTCCGTGTTTGATTAATTTAATTTATATATTTAAAGAATAGGTATGTTTTGCATGACTTTCTGGATCAAAGATACAGATGTTGGCATGTAAAATGTAAAGATCAAACTAAGAAACAATCCTGTATCACTTCTTTAACCTGCAAGCACTTTTTTCTTGTCTTGCTGGTGAAGCTACATCTGGTTTTTGTTTTAAATTCTCTCTCTCATACCACCTAACCTTAGAATTTCTGATAGGATTTATATCCATCATTGGCTTTTTAAGACACATTATTTGCTAAAGCCGTTAAGTTATCTCACTATGATATTCTTTATTTTTATCCATTATTGATTTATTTTCCCTTTTAAAAATAATTCCAGTCGGTCCTTTGTGTGTTTCACTCTTCACACAGCCATTATACAATAATCAAACATGTAAGATGTTATCTTTGATACTGCAAAAGTGTTAAGTTTATCCTTGCCCATTATTATTAGTCACTTTAAACCTAGAGTCAGTCCCAGATATCTTTTATATAATTGGTTCAGTTTATGCTTGAGTGTTTTTATTAGAACCATGTTATAAGCTTGTACTACAATAACTCTAGTCAGATGTTTGATTATCTGGAATGTAATTATTATTTTATTTTTAATGTTCTGTGTTTTCCCTATACATTTAATGTATGAGATATGTATTATGTTGATATTATTTACTTGAATGAATATGCATCCAATGCTATTTCATTTTCTTTTATGACATGTATAACTTTACTCATAAAACAATAATTTGGCAATAAAATCCCTCCTTTTTTCTCTAACATCCAGTAACTGAAAAAAAAATATTTAGTGTTATCTTATATTTGTTTGCCTTTCATTAATTTTTAAGTTTCAATGTTTAATTTCAAGATTTCAACAAATTGTGAGATTTTTCTAAGTTATTTTTATTAAGAAATAGTTCTGCAATGAATATAAAGAAAAACATTTGAAAACTAACTAGGTGAGAGGCCACTAAGAAAATGGAACAACAACCAGAAAGTAAAACAGTCTCAAGTAAGAAAAAGGAAATGGAAAACACCAAAAATTATGGTATTGTAAAATTCTTTATTTTTGTCATAATTATTGTATTTATGATTTTCATTTGTATTTATCTGGGTCATAGTAATAAGTATATACAAATTAGAACTTAAGTTGAGTAAAATTAATTAGCAAGTTTATAAATGTGTTCTTTTTGATTATGCAGAAAAATGATAGTCTGAAAAGCTGAAAAAAAACAAACCTATATACACTGTGTAGGCCTACAGTGTATGTGTATATCCATGTGACTTGTCTTGCAAACAGAAAACTATTTCATATCACTGATCACCAGGATCGTAGGACTGGGGACTGATTTATATAAAGAACACATTATTGCCTAATAAGAAAGTTTTAATTTCATTAAAATAATTAAATTGTACATATTTATTAATAAAATTTGCAACACATGCATTTTTAGTATATACAAGTATGAAATCTTAATTTTTGTGTGTGCACTGATAAGCATTCAAAACAGCACTTGGATCAGTATTCCTTGGAGTTAGGTGGCTGATTATGTTGGTAATGAGGGCAGGTTATTAAAGATTCACTTTGAATGTATAAAAAAAGTTATTTACATTAAATTACATTTGTCACTCGAGATTTCTGTTTAGTTTTATATTTGAATTTTATTTATTATAACTAATCAGACAATTTTGCAATAGATAACATCTCAATCCTAAGACTTTTGGATGATGGGGTCAATGCTGTTATAAACAAGTTACTCAACCATTTCAGTATATTTGCTCTGGATTCTGTTGTTAATGTTATTTAGGGGAATAAACAGTAAATTGAGAAAATAGAATTGCTAATATCATGTTTACATACTAACATTCTGTAAGTATTTCATTATTTCGATAAGTAGAATTTTATTCCATCAGCTGCTGTTGATATTATTACTGGACAACTTCATAAAATGCTTGTTATTTCTTTGGAAGGTTTATAACTACAAAATATACTGGATTTAAAAACAAAGTAACTTGGAGTACAAGGAAATCAAGTATTCTTTGAATTATGTAGAGTATTTCAGTTTCTTATTGTTACATATACGCTTTCTTCGTTCAGTTAGATTCCTTCTGCAGGCTCGAAGGTTTTGGGAGAAACAAAGCTTTATGACTTGTATATAAATATTAATAATTAACTTGCAACAAATTACTTCTATGAAAAAATATATATCGGACAAAATACCTTATTAAATATAAAGATTGTTCTGATACTTAAAACAGATAAAATTGTCTACCATGACCATAAATTAGATATGATCCAATTTCTAAACAGATGGCATTTTACTTACACTTTTAGCTTTTGAAGGTACAAAATAAAAAGTTTTATGATGTTTTCTGAACTGTGTGTATTAAACCATTAATTTAGACACTTTTATTGTTACTTTGAGTTTTAATTTTAAAGGCTAACACTGACTCACAAAGATATTACTTGATACTCACACCTTCTAGAAGATTTGCAAATTGTCTTGCTTAGGCTAGCCTTGTTTCTGTATGTCATTAATCTACTACGTGGAGCCATGATTTCACCAAACATGGCTATTGACTACAATTTACACTCTGACAAGTTTCTACAAAAGACCATGTATCTTAATAAATTTCTCAGACCCTTTATTGTGCTTGTATGTCAATTCCAAGACCATATTCAAACAGACCAAAGGCACAAAAGATTGTAGCTGTCCCAGGTGAGTCCCCCCCAGTAAGTATACAGATTTACAATGCTAAAATCAGGAGTTCAATTCCCCTCAGTGGACACAGCAGATAGCTTGATGTGGTTTTGTTATAAAACACACACACACATACCCCAGGGGATTTGATAAGTATGTGGTCAAATAGGATTTCTTTGGTTCCAATTTTTGAGCCATCTTTCTCTTGATTTCTAGGTGTGGCTTGAAGCTTATGAATTGTTGAGTCTTCACTGTATTAACATCTGCAGGTCATTCTTATAAAATGTAGTTACCCTTCTGTATTTAGTTCATTCAATTAACAGAAAAAATTGATTTTACTCTGTTGACATTTAACATAAACTTTTAGTTGCATTAAAGTATCTGAAAGCTTGCATTAGGTAAATATCATTATAGAGTTCAACTGTTTATTCTCAGTTCATTGAATGTTGTTTTACTTTTCTTTTTGCCAATTTTACAAGTTATTAAATAATTCATAAGCATTCTATAAATTTGTATGTATAATGGTGATCTTAGCATATAGGTTATCTTTTACAGTGTTGTGTAATTTTGTTAATTTTGGAATTTTTCTATGCTGCTTGTCACACTATAGTTTCTCTTTCTTAAATTTTGATTTGCACTTTTCAACTATTTTGTTGTGCCCCAATTATGTTTCTTTTAGCATTATTTCTGCTAACTTTTTTTATGTTTACTTTATTATGCATTTCCATAGATTCTTTAATTTTTCCCCTTTCCCCTTCACATCTCCATGCTTTCATTCAAATTACTCTCAAATTATTTTTTTATCCTCTGAAGCTTCTTTCAGGTAACTATCAATTATGTGTGAGTTAAACCCAGCTCACAGTTGTCAACATTTGTTTTGTATTCAAGCTACCAACAGAGGAATAGCTGAAAGTTGTTTGAAAGGTTACAAGTATTTACAGATTACAAACTCAATATTTCACAGAGTTATTGTGTGGTTTCTTTTTATAGGAATTGCTCATCTACAACATTCTTGTAGCATTAGAGTGTAATAGTTCTATAAAAAATAAAATAGATTGTAGGGAATTTCTAATGAAAATACCATAGTTTTACATTTTTTTCAGAAGTTGTAACATGAAATATTTTATCAATATTTTTTCACAAAATGCAGTTTTCAAGTTTCCATTGATATGATAAGCTGGATAGAAGCCCAAAATTGTTCACTTTAACAATGTAATTGTAGAGTTTGCAAATATTTTTTCTTTCATACTGTACAGTCTAAAATTATTCTTTGATTGTTGTTTTTATTGTAGCATTAACTCTGCGTGTGTGTGTGCAAGTGTGGTCAAAGTGTGCATGCTATGACTTTTACAGAGTACTATTCAACATGGTATTATGTATTTGATATCAGAGTTATCAATTATTTATTGACAGTTCATGGTAGAGAAGAGTAAAATTATAGATTTTGGAGGTTGTACAAATGCAATGTGCAAATTGTACAATGGGCAAAAGTATTTTTATCATTCACATGAATGTTGCCTTGCACTCTGACTTGTTGTTTATTCCAGACATATCTTGAGAACAAATACCTTTGTAACGAATCTGAATTTTTGTGTACAACAGACATATACATCTTACTAAGATCATGATACATTTCATATAGGTACATATAGTAAATTTGGAATTATAGTCGACATTTCTTCTCTAACATAGGGTCGGTCCGATGGATCAGTGCCATGCACATTCATTTAATATTATTACAATGATTTCTAAAATTTATCTTTTGAGTAACTATTTTTTCACCTGAAACTATGCAAAACAAAGGTTACAATGTACTTAAGACATAGATTTAGCCAGGTAAACAATATTATTAAATCTCTTATAGGGGGTATAAGGAGATCTGCCACCTTGCCAGCTCCACGCAGTAATATTGAAGCAAAATTGAAAGGGGGAAGCAGCTGTCAATGTTGTCCTTATGGTTATCATATTGATGTAGACTTTGTACGTTATTGTGAAGCACTCTACAACAGCTCCTATCTAGATCAATTAAAACAGCTGAAGAAAGATAAAAGAAAAGAGAGGAAGTCCATGGAAGCGTACTTGAATCGACTGGAAGCTGCTACCAGGATAACAGGGAAGAAACACAGTAGCAAGTCACAAAAAATTGTAAATCATAATTTATAAATTCGTTATTATGTGACGTTCTGAATTCGTTATATACACTAAAATGGTGTCATAATGTCCCCATTAATATTTTCCTTAATCTGCAAAATATAGTGTTTGTATTGTTTTTGCTTTTAACTTCTTTACAAAATCCTGCAAGTCACTAAGTTCAAAATAATGTTTTTTATCTAAACTGATAATAGTGTATGTTTCACATTATCGATTTTCATCCATTTAATTTTAGTTTCTTAAAAATCACTTTGATAATAAGAATTATAGATTTGAGATGTAATAAGTATTTTCTTCCTGTTGTTTTAAGTGAAATCATTCTTACTACTATTGCATAATTTTTCAGTGAATGATTATTCCTTTACCAGTTGCATTTTTATGAATCAATACATTGTGAATTAGAAAATAAAACTTGTCTGAGCTGTAAATTCAGATCAATAGTTTTATTTATTAGTAAACTTCAACTTGACGTACATTATTAAGAGACTTTTTGATGTAAATGTAACACTAGATTAAGAAAATGGTTCACATACTGTTGAAATAACTTTTACTATTGGAAAATTAACTTAAAAGGAAATTGAAGAAAAATGTTGGAGCGGTAGTGCAGTCTCCTCCAGTTACAGAAAAAAATATATACTTAAGTTTCTGCCCTCAATAGCACAGTGGTAAGTCTGTAGACTTGTACTCTAAAAACCAGGTTTTGATACCTGTGGTGGGGGGCACAGCACAGATAACCCTTTGTGTGTAGCTTTTTGAGTAACTAAAAACAGAAAAAAGTGTATTTAAATTTTCAAAAATAACTTGTTGGGCTTACTTTGAAAAGTGAATGCTAAAGAGTGGCATAAAGATTATTTTGTTGTTGCTTTTTAATGTGGTTGGAAGTAGTCTGTGATCAAAAGTAAGTCATAAAATGTTTGTAGCTAGTGCTTTAAAACCTGGGTAAAATTATTCTAAAAGTAACATCATTTACTTACCAGTTAACACAATCCATTAGTGCTCGGACTAGTTGCATGACACCAAGCTTAGACATATAACAGAAAACTAAAAGTTAAAATTGCTGAATAAGACTTAATGTAATTATCATAAAATAAATTGTAAGCTTATAAATATGTGATTAATAATTCATAATCATATTTTATCATCTTTTTGCTGTTGAAACTTGTAATATGTTTGAAAGGTACAATTTAGGGAACTTTCTCACTGATTGAGATGTTGGACTTCAGATTTTTTAAGTTCATGTAGGAAATATGTAAAAGATTGTGAAATAACAAGTAAGTAACTAAAGGTTCAATGCACCTGAAAACACATTTTTTACTGTTTTTGTACAATGACCTCTTTTTTCTTTTTTTTTAACTCTTTGGATTTTGACTCTAGAATTTTCTTTGGAGATATGTATTAGATCCATGTAAGTGTTGAAATGAAATGACCTTTCCACAGATAACACCATAAAGTAGTTATGTAGATTTTTTTTTCTAGGGTATTTTTATCCTGTGAAATGGGGAACAAATCTTTGGTACATGAAGACTCAGAATTGTTAGTGTTCCCAAAGTCGTTAGTTATAGGAAGACATGCAAGTGATATAAAGCAGTACTTAGTGGCTACACTTTTTGTTACTGCTATAATGCATGAAGACAGCTGTATTGGAGCAAACCCCCTAGTTGTTTAGTCACATGAAAATGTTTTTAAAAGCATTGTAAAGATGGTTAAGATTTACTTTGAGATTCAGAATGGCTTTGTAATGAATAAAGTATGGTTTGATATTATTTTGATATCTTTGATTTATTTAAATACCAGTTCCTCTATATGTGTAATAATTATTATGCACATCACAGTGTTTTCAAGCAGACTTCATTACATAAAAAAAAAGAATGGTTTGTTACACATTAAAAAAGTGACTATCGAAAATGAACTAAATTTTTACTTCAGGATTCAACTCCACAGCAAGCACCACCCCCAGATTTGTTAGCAACCAATGATGCACTGCGAGATGCTGTTTTGGATTTTGAGGAAACTCTACTAAATACCCAGTCTCCAAACTCATCAACTGAGAACACTAGCTTGAAACCTTCACGGAAAGCAACCCTCCCTGTAGACTTGCTTGTTAATGCTCCTGCTGCATTAGTGTTGAGTGACAGCAGCAGCACAACAGACCTATCTCCTGTCACTCCAACTCATCCTTCACCTAAGTTTTCAAAAAATACTACTGAGAATATACTTAAACCAAATGTTGAAGATTCAACTCTACCATTACCACTAGGAGAATTCAGAACTCGAAGTGACTCGGTGAGCTCTGTATCCTCACAATCAACTATTTCCAGCTTTGGGATACATATACCAGAGGTATTTAATGATTTTTGATTTTCAGTATATTGATTAATATTTATAATGATAAGCTGTAAAGGTTGTTAGGTATTGTCACCTACCTATGGGTTAATATCTCCATGAGCAATTATGGTCTGCTTCATTGCATCATTGGCTGTTGAGAATTAATTCAGCTGAAATTGAACAAAAAAAGAATAAGTTCACATAACTAATTTCAGCTTCCTAATCCTTGTAGGAATTTAGTAAAAAAAATCAGCACTGAATAGTATGGAAGGAACATTTGAACCAGGTAATAAGTGACTGTGTAATTAAGACTGTGAAATTCAACTGTATGACATGCAGCTTTCTTTTTGAGCTCAGAATTATGTGTTTAAACAAATAGTAAAGTTATAAAGAAACCCTCAAGCTTGTGTACATTGTATGATTTGTACCTAATATTCTTTTATTTTCTAAATCTAACTACAGCTATCCCCAGTCTCTACTGCCTCTCAACAGATGGCTGATACAATGGCATCACTAAACACTGCCACAACCCAGTCTCCAATCACATCACCTGGAGGAGCAACAATACCTAAGCCTGTTTTAACAAATATTCGTCACCAAATGGCCACAAGTCTCCAGAGAATGAGAGAATTAGAAGAACAAGTGAAAGCTTTGCCTATACTTCAGGTAAAATTCTTTACATTCCTGTTTTACAATGGACTTTCTGGTTTTGTTCCAAGTACAGTATTTATGTACAAATCTAAAGTGCAAAGATTAAGAAATGTGTTTTCAAACATATTTATTTATTTATTTGTAAATAAAAATATTTGTAGAATTTTTCGTTCATAAAGTAATCTAGGACAGTTATTTTTTTAGGTGAAATTATCGGTATTGAAAGAAGAGAAGAGGTTACTAATGCTTCAGTTGAAAGCCAAAAGTAAGAAATTAGACTGTGGAAGCATTGGAGATGAGAACAGATATACTGTGGAGAGATCCAAGAGTGATGGTGAAGAAGAAGAACAAGGAGGTAAAATTACCTTTTCAAGACATCAAGACCAAACTGATAAATCTCCTCATATGAAACATAAAACATATGGTTCTTTAACTTTACAAAGTAGTGGACTGGAGTCTGGTAGTGATGATCTTTCTTCTTCAAGTATGACAGCACTGCTGAATGCCAGTATCCCCAGAAGGAAACATCTGGTAATTAATGATGTACAGCAGAAATCCTTCAGTGATCAAGAAGGAATCTGTAACCGAAGCTTGATCTATAGCAATATAAGGAACATGAAAAATGCAGGAACTAACTGCCTGGTACTTACCAGAGATGTTGGTGTTGGGCATGTTCCAGAGAAGGTTCGTTCTGTTGGTATAGGTGATGAGAACATATGTGTATCACTGCAACAAGTTTGCATTAAATGTAATCGACGAGAAGAGAAACGATCCTCATCGGGCTCATCATCCTCTTCCGAAGTTTCAGAGAATGAGTTAGAGATTAAGAAAGATAAGAAGTACTCATCTAGACCTCGAACACTTAGTTGTATTAGGTGTCGAGAGCGATTTAATAAAATCTTCCAAACTCGAGGTACCAATACAGACTTGTACAACAAACTCCATCAATTCAAGTTGGAAAAACTGACATGTGATGTTCAAGAACAAGTTTCTGTGGCACCACAGATTCAGCCCTGTCTAAAATGTGAGGAAAAACGTATTCAAAAGTTTCAAAGTGTGGCAGTTGGAGATTCTGTACCATATCACACAACATCAGAAAATTCTTGTTCTTCTATGTTGATTATCAGTCATGGTGTTAATACAGAAACAGCTGCACAGCAAAACATTGGAACATGCACTGAATTAAAAATGGCTGATATACTAACCCAGCAAGAGCTTGGGCCTAAAAAACTATTCATGAAGCATCAAGCTACAAACTGTGTTCCTGCAGTAACTACATCAGAAGGAATCCAGGTTTCCCCACCAACTGTCAAAACTAGGGATGTTTGTATGCAAGCTGTCTTTATTGATATTCGACATGTATGCATTCAGGTAGACACAACCCTCAAAAAAGATAGAGGCGTAGGGACAGGGAGAGTGAACAACATAGTATGTGATAAGTGTTGTAACATTGAAACACAGAGTATTGGAGTTGGATCATATAACATACTTGATGCAGCTTGCCTTCGATGTTCTAATTTGCAAGTACAGAGCACAGGTGTTGGGAGTAACTCAATACTTGAAACATGGTGTGAAAGATGTAGAAACACTGACACCAGAACAGTTGGTTGTGGTAGTTTTTCAGTATTTGAATCTTTCTGTGATTATTGCCAACTTCGTCAGACAGAAACTGTAGGTATTGGAGACAGTGATGTTAATTGTGTGTTATGTGACCACTGTGCTAATTTAAAAGTCAAGGATGCTTCTGTAGGAAACAATGACATTATTCAGAAACATAGTGTAGGAGTTAACACAAGCACTGACTCTGACCTTCTTCGTCTTTCAAGGGCAACCAGCTTAAATAGTGTTCGTCTGTGTGATAAATGTAATGCTACTATTCAGTCTGTTGCACAAGATGTGGTGGAAAAGAATATTTCACCCACCACTGGTTCCCAGCCTCCAGTTCATTCTTCACGAATCCCTAGACCTACAGTGTCCACTGCTGCTGATAGCCAATTAGTTACTCTGAAGCTATCTCCTCAGTTAAAAAGCAAAACCTATACTGAACAGGGAAATTCAGTAATTAAGGTACATAAAGAATCATCTTCCCATGATTCCAGTTTTCAAAACCCTTATGCTCGACTGAGTGGTGGCAGAAAGAGTCCAATAAAGCAGAGTTCAGAAAAAGAAATGAAAACCAAAATCTTAAGGTAGGACATACTATATTTAAATTGCTAGTTAAATCGTTTTTAGTAAACGTACTAAATGTATAATGTGTATTAAATGGGACTGTTGTCTGAGTTTCATAGTACTATTAATTTATGTAAATTTTCTTTTTCAGTTAATCCTAATCTTTTTAAGTTGTATGGAGTTTGATAATGTATTTTTAACAACACAAGTGGCTTAAAAGCAACTAATTATGATAAATACAGTGTTTAAACTTACTCTGTTTCAGCATCTTATATTGATCAATGTTCATTGCTTTTGTTGTTTAAACATCAGAATGAAAGCGTTAGTATCTTTTTGATGAAACATGTATTGTGAAAACATCTCTTCTAAATTTGAAAAGAATATAATATTAGATAAGACTATAAAATGGTTACATTGAATGTGGTCATTCTTCTTTGTAAACACAGAAAAGAATGCCACAAAAATTGACTTTTTTTCTAACTCAACAAAGTGTTTATTAAACACAAGATTTAAAGTACTAAAATTAGGTTTACTGAAACAATGTCACATGCAACAATTAACTGTAAAAACAAAGTGAGGAAAGTATGTGTACTTTTGTATGACCATATATTCTCTTCTAGTGGTCAACAGAATGCTCTTAGTTTCGATTTTTTGCCTATCAACGTGTAACAAAATATGATTGTAATGTTACTAATTATGGCAATAAATTCCAACACATGCTACAAAAAATAGTTTTCAAATTTACTAACTAGTATCACCTACTTATTAAAAACACTTCTAGTTTTGATAAAGCTAAGAGTGGTGAATATATAATGTACCTTCATACATTTCTGTTTATATTATTGTTTAAAAAAGTGGTCAGAAAATGTAGGAAATGGTGTTTCTGATAGTCTTGATTTCCAAAATTTTCTGTAGACTATGCCAAAGGCACAATGTGGGGCTCTCACAGTAACAGAGTTATCTGCCTGCTTGGTAATTCCAACAACCTGCTCTTAAAAATAATGAGAAAAACCTTTTCAGATAACAAACTATAAAATTTTCCACTTTAGCTGTCTTGGAAATATTTTTAGAGTTAAATCATATGTTATCTCAGGAAAAAAACAAAGGAATAATGTAAATTCTTAAAAATATAAATTTTATCTATTCAGTTCTTTCACTTTTAATGAATTCATTCTAAACTTTAGACTGAAATAATAAAAGTAATACAAATCTTTTTATACATTATGCTGACTCTAGAGCTTTATGTTGGAGGAGTGTATTAACATTCAGTAGATTAGGTTTAAGCTGAAATTACATATACTTCCCTAAATCTCAAACTTTGGTTTTCTTGCCTGTGTTTTGATATGGGTTTCTACTTGAGTTAAAAAGCTATTACTGGTTTGTTGTTTTAGCAAATGTTGTTGAAAATGCATAATAGAACAATTTAAAAATACCAAGTTAAAAGTTCTTATGATTTTTAACATTTTTTATATAGAGATAAAATGAAGGTTGGAAAACCATCAGGTGAGAGTGAATCTGACACAACAGAAAGTTCTGATTCTGAAAGTAGTAGCAATGTAGAAGACAGTTCTTATGAAGCTGTTGCAGGAAACATAAGAAGCTCATCTCCTAGCAATGTGAACAAACCTAGAACAATGATCTTTGAGCCAATAAACCCTAATCGTCATGAAAAGTAAGATTTCTTATTCATTTACTGAGATTTTTGTAAAATAAGAATTTCAAGAACAGTAGATTTTCTGAGGGCTTGATACTAAAATGTTCATTGTATAGTTAGATTTAAGAAACTTAGGACTCAGGTTGTAATAAATATTGTCAGTTTTGGAACTCGGCCATTGAAGGAAATGTACCCTCCATTTAAAAAGCTAGATGTGTTCTTGCATAAATAGTCAGGATAAATTTTCTTACTATTTACTTCTGCTTTGATTATCCTTTACACTGAAAAGTAAGATTTAAGTTTAAATGAATATCATTTTGCTTTTGGCTCATGCCACATCTCAGTGACAAGTTTAAATGCCATCTTTATAGTTTAAACTGAGCTGCTTAAAATCTTCTTAAAAATTCAGATTTTGAACTGTAATCTTAATCTCTGATTATTCATATCAGCTTAAAACTCATTTTGTATTATCATTCTGCAGTTTTTGTTTATCTGAGGATGTACATGACAAAATAGTCAGTGGAGTTTTTATTTTATATTTTGAGTTGTTTTTTTTTATTAGTCATCTCATCATAAGTTTTATGTTATGTGCAACCCAAGCTTCATCACATTCAAGGTCCTCTTTAGTCTGTTTTCACAATAATTTCAAATGTTGTATAACAACCTGATAATATTAAGCTTATATCTTGTTGAAGGAGAAAATGCTTAATTTCCATTGCACAGCTGTATTTCCCTGATAAATTTAGTAATTTCAGTTTTTGGGTGAACCAACCCCTAAAAAAATTGTTAAAATCAGAGTGAGCAACAATGAAGATTAAAAAATTTATGAAACTCAAAATTTTATTTATCTGTGTGTGATTAGTATGTGTGTCGGGGGGGGGGGGGGATCTTAGATCTGCAACTTAATGAAGTCTTGGGCAAGTGTACAAGAAGACTTTTGTAGTTATAGATTGAACAAAATTGAATTAATATATTTACATATTAATGCTTAGAAACACAGATAGGATATATTCCAAAGAAGTTTTTGTTCTTTCCAGGAGTGAACCAACTAAAGAAATGATGGCTGCTTGTAAAGTACTGAATGATTACTTGGGAAGACCAGAAAAAAAGAATGAGAAGAAGGTGGTGAGTTATTGGAAACCAGTTTTTAAACATTTCAAAAATCTTAAAAATAATGATTCATTTTAAACTTGTGAGAACACCTTTGTTCATGGTAAAACATGTACTGTTGTAAACACATTTTATTTGATTGAAACTGAGATAGTATGATTACAAAGTTTCCATTTTGAGTAAGTGATCTATTTTAGTGTTTGAATTATAGCTATAAACTCACTTCAGTTAAATCCAGGAATTTTCTTTGAAAATGAATATTTATTATATTTAAAATGGATATTTAAAGGGAAATTAAAGGGAATATGATGACTATTTCAATAATAAGTATTCCTAAACTTTACAATTGACTTCAGTATGGCTTGTTTGTTTAATGTAACTTCCTTAAATGAATGATATGGATATATTACAAGTATTCTTTGAATAAACTTTATAAATGAAGCTTTACAGGCTGTCAGGTTTATTTGCTTTTCATGTGTATATGTTTAACTCATTCTGCTTTTTACAGACCTAAATTTCATGAATTTTTTATAAATGATTAATTATATGGAGTTATTCATTCAATTACATCGACTTATTCCCTGTAGTATATTTCATTAAATTGGTCTTTAGCTTTCATATCCTGAACTTTATTATATGACATCATTCATCATACTAGTTCATTTATGAAATTAATACCTCATACAAGAGTACTACATAAGCCAATAGCTTATCCCAACATTCAAGACTTCATTCCATTTGATACCAGAACTTAGATGTGAAAAGAAAGGGTGGATATACATGTTAAAAGGTAAACAACCAATTTTTATTGGATTTTAAGAAGACATAAAATTCAAATATAGTAACTTACAAGTGCCTGTGCTTAGTACAAATCTCATAGAGCAAGTTTCATAGAGACCTGAATTGGCTTGTGAAACTTGGCAAAGAAGGATTCTTTGGTTCTTGAATTTCATGGCTTAAGGACTTGGTGAGCTGTTACAGCTATCTCACAACTTGGTGGCAGATAAGATAAGGAACGGGGAAAAATAGAATTAACACGACAAAGGCACTTTTAATTCTTCTATAAGGCTCAACACACCGTAAATTGCTGGATATAAGTGAAATTCCCCATTACCTCATTAGAAAATATCTTGAACATGATGTTAAGAAAATAAATCAAAAAGTCTTCAGGATGTTTGTAAACCAACCAATATAGGAGGCATTCACAACCTAGACAACATAGTAACATAATTCAAGTAAAATAAATGATGGTATCAGACATTGTCCACATAGCAGGCTACACAAGATTTTTTTTAAAGCACTTTTCTCTCTATTGATGTAAAGGCTTAATCTCATATCAAATTTGATAACACTTAAATTCCCAACTTTGGTCTGTGTGTATCTTTCCAAGAAGCATTTGTACTTACTCTTTTGTGGTTGTAAGATCATCCTTCTTAAAGAAGATCACTAGATGAGATGTAATTTACAATTTATTGCATATATTTTGTATTGAAGATACCTTATACCAAAACCAAAAGAAAGTAAAACATGAGAATAAAATCCAGCAAAGAACAAGAGACTAATTAATACAGGAGTGAAAAAAGTATTGTTTAATAGAAATATAAATATTTAAATTAACAAAAATGGTAGAAAACTTCAGCAGTGTTGTTAAATTAACCTTAAGTAACAATGAAAATTTTAAAGAATTGAAGATAAAATTCCAAACTGTTAAAGAATGTAGTTAAAACTCGGAAGTCAAAATTGCTACACAAAGAAAGCATGTTCATAGTACCATTGTATTTAATAAGAGCAAACAAAAACACTGCACAGTTTCAATTATGTAGATATTATGATAGCTGAATTTTTAATGAGGTAGATATTCTGAACAGTGTGTAAAATAAGGGTTGACTAAGGATGGTCTCTTGCAAATTTGGTAAACAAAGGTTTGATAAATGACAACAAAAGATTATATCTAGGAGGTGATGGGAGGAAAGTTGAGGTAGCCAGCTGAAAGTAGCTCTTTATATATATATATATATAAAGATAGAAATCCTATTTAAAATTTATTTTTCTTATAAATGTTAAGATTGTAAATAAAACAATGTATATTAGTGGTTTTGCTCAACACATACTAATGGTTTAAACTTAATTGATAAATTTGGTTTGTAAATTTAAAAAAAGATACTTGTATGATTATATATACATTTTGTTTTACTGTTTTATCTAAATACTAATTCTTTTTTTTGTGGTGTACAAATAATTAATAAGCTAAAGGTATATGTATAGGTAAAAAAAATGGTCTAATGATGCTATTACTCTACATTTTGAAGGAAAAAATTACACTTATTGTGAAAAGATTCCTTTTAAAGAATATAATATTTATTATTAGATATTGTAACATTGTTCATGAAGTTCTCTGTTTTCTGTTACAGAAATCCAGTCTTGTGCTCATACAACAAGAATGGTTCAAAGTGTCCAGTCAAAAAAATGCTAACCCTCATGTTGTAGAAGACTACCTTGATACTTTTGAAAGCTTCTCTAACCTTCTTTTGAGTCGCGTGGTCAACTTAACTGATCATAATGTAAGTAACAGTTTTGTTCCATTGTAAAATTTATATGTTGCAACTGAAAATTAACTGCTAAGTTTTATACTTAAATTTTGGAAATAGTATAGAAACTAAACAATTGCAGATAGCAAAACAGAAGTTAAAAATACATCTTTGGCATTTTGACTTTTTAAATGAAACTTAACAAAATTTGTTCATTACATCAGATTATTATCACCATTGTAACATTAACTTGGACTTCTTCATCAATGATTATTTTCAATATATAAGATATCAACAAAGTAGAAGGTTTATTTACAGAATACTCAGATTTAAAATAACAAATACTTAAGAGTTACAGATTTGCAAAGATCTGTGCTGAAATGTTTGTTGTTTTGGTTTACATACCTCATACATAAAAGCTGGTTCCTAGAGATAGTCAGAATTGATTTGGTTTTAAGCTTTGAGCTTTCATATCTTTTTCAAAATAATATTTTATAACAAGTGTTTTGGATGTTTGTGCATGTTTATTCAAACAATGTTAGATTGTATGTTTGGCCAAGGTCAGATGATTAGAACCTTCAATTTTTAGTATATTTTAGTATAAAACATTGTTATACCTAAATATGTATAATATGTTTGTCATTATGTGTTTGATAAACAGCTGAAAAACAAAGGATCAACATTAGATAACTGCAAAGTAATTGTAAATCTTAAAGCAAAATATCCTCCTCCAGTTGTTCATTGTGAACAAAAAGAATTAAAGTCATATGCCAGTACATGTTAACCTTAATTCTAAATCTTTAGAGTCTACATGACTTTATGAAGTAATGTAGTTGTTTTTCTTGTTATTATCAACACACCAATTCTTTCAAAGGCCCATGGAGATAATTAAAGAATAGACCTTGGTATTGCCAAAATTTCTATATTGCCATGTATTGCAATACAGAGTGGTGGATCACAATATATTATGGCAATAAATTTAGCTAATTTCTGTTCTTCCTTGTTACTATGTGCAGAGAATTCTCTGAAAAACTTGTGTGTGAGGACTAACATAATTTGTTGCTTAGCAATGCAACAAGCCTTTATGGTGAATTACATTTTGCATAACAATTATGTGAAAATAAACTCCCCGCGTAACATCATTTTAACAAAAATATTGAAAAAATGTCAGTTTGTTTTACCGATCTACCAAAATAGTACTGATAATACCACACACCTCTACATTCTGCCTGAAAGACTTGTATGCCACCAGCCTTGTGAAAACCCATACCACAAATTCATGTGAATCATGTGAAATTGTGTTACTGCATGATAATGTATCATGCAACAAAACCCTCTACTAATACGTGTGAGATGCTTGTCCTTGCGCAAATGCTTCCTCTACATTTGTGCACAAATATGTCATTCTTTTTCTCAGCCCGGTTGGGTTTAGATGTGTCTATTTTTGCTGAGACTCGATGAAGTACCAACTTCATCACTATAAGAGTTCACAGATTAATGTGAACATTTTTCTCTGCTGATGTGAGTACAAATCTCACTCAGTGTTACCAATGTTTAGGAACTTCTTGCCTGTTGAGATTGTGACAGCCATAGTGTATTGCAAAAGGTATTGTTTAGCTTGAAAATACAGTAAAAAGAAGAGTAACACCAACTGACCATTATTTGGTGGGGTCCATATTGCCACTTGGACTTTCTTCTATCCCTGCCACACATTTCCCTTCACAGATTTTGAAGCTGAAGTTGAGGAGGACAAAATGGAGCAACTTTCCACCAAATACTTCTCTACTTACTGCATATCTGAAGTTTCCCACCCTATGTAAGCCTTCTACCCATTGTTTCCTTTCTTTTCCCCAGTTAATGGCACACTCAGCATTTACTTTGGGGTTCAGTTCACTCCCACTGCGTATTATGCCTCATCCTTCATGCTTTACCAGGTAACATGTAAATGTTATTGTTTAGATATAGTTTACTCTTCATTAACACATAAATTATAGGATTTAATGTTCAGATATCATTTATTACTCTTTCACTGGTATATGGATATGATTTATTGTTTAGAGTTACCATTGAACTAGTTCATTACTCTGCAACTTGTACTACCTAGACTGAAATTTTTAATTATAGTTAGTTCGGTAACTTGTACTACCTAGACTGAAATTTTTAATCATAGTTAGTTCCATAACTTGTACTACCTAGACTGAAATTTTTAATCATAGTTAGTTCGGTAACTTGTACTACCTAGACTGAAATTTTTAATCATAGTTAGTTCCCTAACTTGTACTACCCAGACTATAATGTTTAATCATAGTTAGTTCCATAACTTGTACTACCCAGACTATAATGTTTAATCATAGTTAGTTCCATAACTTGTACTACCCAGACTATAATGTTTAATCATAGTTAGTTCCATAACTTGTACTACCCAGACTATAATGTTTAATCATAGTTAGTTCCGTAGCTTGTAATACCCAGACTATAATGTTTAATCATAGTTATTTCTGTAACTTGTACTGTCCAGACTATAATCTTTAAACATAGTTAGTTTCATAACTTGTACTACCCAGACTATAATGTTTAATCATAGTTAGTTCCATAACTTGTAATACCCAGACTATAATGTTTAATCATAGTTAGTTCTGTAACTTGTACTACCCAGACTATAATGTTTAATCATAGTTAGTTCCATAACTTGTAATACCCAGACTATAATGTTTAATCATAGTTAGTTCCATAACTTGTAATGCCTAGACTATAATGTTTAATCATAGTTAGTTCCATAACTTGTAATACCTAGACTATAATGTTTAATCATAGTTAGTTACTTCTTAATTTATCCCAGTTTGGATATTATGTTTAGTCATAGTTTGTCTCTCTCTCACATGTATATATACATGTTAATTGTTGGTCATATTTACTTATTCTTTAAATAGATGTTGATGTTTAGTTACAGTTAGTTGCTCTTGTACTTTTAACACATAATCTTTGATATTTCATTCTTGTTTGTAACTCCTTATATCCAAATAGTAGGTATTTACATCTCGTTCATTACTTCTTCACATGTACTCTTGCCACGTATCTATAAATATTAAGGTTTGAATCTAGTTCTTTATTCTTTAACATGTCCACCTAGATGATGATGTTTAGTTCCTGTTCTTTACGTCCTCACATGCACACATGGAAGATAATGCTTAGTTTTGGTTGCTTATTCCTTGCTGTGTAAACATCCAAATTAATCTTTGTTTCTAGTTCCTACTTTTTACCATGTACACTTAGAAGATGATAATAGATGTTATTTTGATATAGTTCATTACTCCTTACCATGTACACATGGAAGATAATGCTTAGTTGATTATACCTTGCTCTACACACAACTGTGAAGGTTTGATTATAGTTCTTTATTCTTTAACACGTACACCTAGAAGTTAATGTTTAGTTCTTTACTTCTTCCCATGTACACATGGAAGATAATGCTTAGTTGATTATACCTTGCTCTACACACAACTGTGAAGGTTTGATTATAGTTCTTTATTCTTTAACACGTACACCTAGAAGTTAATGTTTAGTTCTTTACTTCTTCACATGTACACATGGAAGATATTGTTTTGACATTATTCATTACTCCTTAACATATAATTCATTGGGGTTAATGTTTTGCCATAGTTCATTACTCCTTTACTTGTACCTATAGGAAATAATGTTCAGACATAGTTAATTGCTCCTTACCATGTCCTACTTAGAATATCATGTTTGATCATGGTTTATTCATCCTAGTCATGGGTTCGAATCCCCACCCCACTAAACATGCTTGGTCTTTTAGCTGTTTTCCCTCTAGTCTTTCACTTCTAAATTAGGGATGGCTAGTGCAGATAGCTCTTGTGTAGCTGTGCACAAAATTCAAAACAAACCAAACTGTTGATCATTCCTTATACACATAGCAGTTAATGTTTAGAAATAGTTGCTTATTCGTAACATGTGTACTTATGTTATTCTGTATTTCTAGTTCATTACTTCTTCATATAACACAAAAAAATATACTGTTCAGTTACAGTTCCTTACTCCTTATGTCACTTAAAAGGTAACGTTTCTGCCTTGTTCTTTACTCCTTAGCATGTACACTTCATAGGTACTATTTAGTTGTAGTTAATTATTCCGTAATTTGTACACCTGGTGGATGATGCTTCAATCTAGTTCCTCTTTAATGTGCATACGTAGACATTCATGTTTGGTTCTCTTTCATACCTTTTAACATGCCCACATAAGAGTTAATATTTTGATATCATTTATTCTTCCTTAACTTGCAACACTTTGATGATGATGTATACACATTACTCCTTAACATTTCTACTTCACGATTAATGTTTTGTCATAGTTTTATATGGCATAGTTTGTTCCCATGGATGGTAGTACTTAGTTCTGTCCATTTCTCCTTTACAAGTCAGACATAGATTATACTATTTTGTTATATTTCATTACTTCTTAATATTTACACCTGGTGAATCATGTTTCATCCTCATTCATTGCTCCTTTACATATTCTTATTACCTATAAAGATTAGATTTGGTTCATTATGGATTCACATATCATTAGCAGATGGGGTTTACTCATTAGCTTTTGTTCCATACAGTGTCACCCACAGTCAATGTTTAGATGGGGCTACTTACTCCGTAACATGTACTCTTAGCAGTTAATGTTTGATCTTCTTTCCTTATTTCTTTACTTGTATGTTTAGAAGATAGTGTTCAGTTTTGGTTCTGAACCTATGCCTGCCAAATGCATTCATAACCTGTCATGTTGTGGGGGTACTGCATTTTGTGGCAGGTTCTTTTCTCAACAGGACTTCTTCCTACCCACAAATTGATTCCTCACCCACTCATCTTCCATTATCCTACTTTCTCATTGTTCTTCCTTCCTTTGTTGCCTTGCCAATCCCCTCTTTGCTACCTTCCTCTATTCTGTTTCATGCACCTCATTTCTAAACCCTGGCTGACTATGTCTTCAGTCTAGCCTCTCCCACCTTTTTACTATGCTTGTCCTCTTCTTCACCTCCTCATTTTCAGGACACCCCTTATGGGGTCTGTTCAATGGCCCCTTGTTTCTATTACTCCACCTGCTTGAGTCTCAGGCCTAACTTCCCCCTTCCAACTTTCATCCCTTCTGATCCACCATCACACACTGCCCTTTCCTCGGGATATGGCACCCTTTCCTTGTTGCATGTAATATTGTCCAGTACACCTCCCTGATCAGGCAGCTATCCCTTTGTTCCACTCCTGTTACCCCTCTACCTTCATGTGCCATTGTAGGGGATGTATTTTTCACCTTGATCTCTTTGTCCCCATTTCCCTTTGACTACATTACATTGTCACATACTCCTCCTCTTTCACAGGATTTTTCTCCTGTGATCTGTAAATTTTCTATCACAGGTTCTCGGGCAGCATTTCAGCCACCTTTTGCCTTTCCTGATGTCACAGGTTTATTTCTTATCTGCCTCTCTCTGCCCATTTTTATTCCTTCCTTATCCACTGCACCCTTTCTACTTCTTGCCTGATTGGATTATTATTGTGGTTCTGCGTGTTTTTACCTGAGTCCCCATCAAACCTCTAGCAGATGTTTTTGCTCTTCCTGGAAAAAATCCTCTTCCTACTTACCTTTGTACACTTTTCTACACCTTGGTTTCCTCCTGCTTTCTCATTCCTTCCCTTCTCCTTTGTTCTGGCTGCTCTTTCCTTGTATTCCATGGCATGGATATGTGGTCACTCCTTTTCTCCCACATCCCCTCTTTCAGTTTTTCTTTTTAGTGTTCTTTCTGTTCCAGACAGATGATCTTGTCCTGTCCTGGCCATCCAGTGTTTTGTCACATCCTCCCTCCTTTTGGTTCCTCTCACTGTCATTTCATATCTAGGACACCTCCTCCATCTGGGCCATCTCTTGTTACCTCTTTATGGATTGAATCTGCCAGCTCATCCATCTTTTATATGCTCCTCTGAGAGCGAATGTTTGCATGTTCTCTCGAGTCTCCTCTCTTTAGCTTTTCCCCCCTTTTCACTAGTCTCACATTCAAATGTCTCCAACATTTGACTGTCTTGTCTCCTGTAGCATACAGCCTTCCACCAATGGCCATTCTTCAGTTAACCCTGCACCTGTAACAGATGTGAGTGTTCATTTATTTATTCCTTCCCTATCATTCTTCTACTTTTGGATCTCACTAGGTGGCTAGTGTTACCTAACAGGGTATACTTACACAAAATTCTGCATCGGGCCAGAATAAGGGAAAGAGTTCAGACCATATGTCCTAGCCCAATCAGTGCCCAATGTGAGATGGGGTGTTTTTGCAAGACCACTGGAGTTCTGCTCATGGTATTTATATATAACTTTTCTGTTCAGACTATCCACTCTCACCCAATCAGTGCTCACTGTGAGATGGGGATGTTTTGCAAGACCAGTGAAGTTCCAGTCATAGTTCTTACATATAACCGTTTCCAGTGTAATGCCAACTGTACCCATTCCATGGACTATCATGAAAAAAGCCAGAACCAAATTTGAGCATCTGTCACTTCTCTGGGTCTCGCTTGCTGACTTTAAAAATTGGGTTTCACGGTCACCCATTGCATTTTCTTTAGTAAATGACCTTTCCAGCAGGTCCCAAATGGGGATCAGGGCATATTATTAAAGTCCCCCACCCCCTTGCAAGTGGAACATGGAAGACTATTGCCACTTACCAACTCCCATCTGTTGGAGTAGTGTGTCGTAGAGAATTCTCACTGACTGGGGCCTAAATGCCAGGAGCTTGAACATGGGTCCCTCTATGGTGAGAAGTGGAGCAGGGGGTGTTTTTTAAGTGTAGTACAGATCACCCCATTGCATATAGATACATCACAACCTCCAAGTGGAATTTGGACACATCACTATCTCATGCTCGTATATCTTTATCATACTTCCTACTTCCACAATGGCCTAAACTCTCAGTATCTAATTGCAGAGTAGATGATATTATTTCATGTCCAACTGTCATGTATTGTCCACACATCTTTCTCTCACAGCAAGTGAGGGGTCTATAGTATCTGATGGTCAAGTTGTGGTTACATAAGTATACATACTAATTGTGTTCACTAAACCAGTATGTGTACACTGTGCTCTCCTCTCTTGACTGACAATGGGCTAGTAGTGTCTGATGGTAGAGGAGCTGTGCATGGATACTTATCACAAGTGACCTTTTCCCATAGCTGGTTTTGACGTATAGAGACTGACTGATGGCTGAGATGTGCACCCATGGTACAGTCTGAATGAGCCCCAACCTCAAAACAGTTATTGGCTGTCCGAAATCTTGTGAGTACTCAGATGATCATGTACCCAATGTACCCATTCAGTCTGTCCTTGTGACATTGTGCAGGCCTTTCACACCTTCTGATCCTGCTCGTGGGGTGAATAATATACCCTGGATGAGATTGGATGCAGTCTCCCATTGGGGGTGACCCTGTGGAGCCCCTTTAATATAGTGTCACATCCCATAGGCTTCCTTCTGCAGCTTACTGAAGGGAGTTCATCTAGGTAAATTTCACACCGGTCCCTCTACCATCCCAGTGTGGAATTCTAGCTTTCTTTGTACGGAGGTGAGTGATTGTATCAGAAGTTAACATTCCCATCATCCCCACTTTCCTGGTGCACCTTTATTTGTGGCCTCATCAAAGAATGACATATTTCACACACGAATGCAGAAGGAGCATTTGCATATTGGTGGAAATTTTTGCTACATAATATGTCATCATGCAGTAGCACAATTTCACATGATTCACCTGAGTTTTAGGTGGAAGTTTTCACAAGGCTGGTGGCGGGCAAGTCTCTCAGGTGGATTAGCACAATTTTCAAGAGGAAAGTAGCTTTCTGTTTATGGAGATGAGTATCTATTAGAAATACATTTTCAATTAAGGAAAATGTTAGCATTATCAAGCTGTAAAGATGTTCCTTTTTTTTTTTATCAGAATCATTGTTCATTCATCACTTGAGATTCATCGTAATTTTTTTTCCTAAAAAAAAGTAAGGTATATTTGATGCATTTTTGTTTGTTTCTTTCAGTTATTTCGCAAAGAAAATTTGTTTTGTAGAAAAAAACATTACAAATACTTCTATTAGAAAAGTTTTTTGTATATTTATCATTTAAAAAAAAATCTGGTAGCTATTGTAGAAAAATTTCAAGTCATATTTTGATAGTGACACAAGATATGTGCAGGTATCAAGGCTAATAGTTGACTAACATTTGAAAAGACTACAGTAGTTTATTCATGACCTATGTATTTTGATTTAATATTTATTTTACCTGATCATATGGTTTCTAGGGTAATACAGCCATGCATTATGCTGTTTCCCATGGAAATTTTGATGTGGTTAGTGTCCTGTTAGATTCTAAAGTTTGTGATGTCAGCAAGCAGAATAAGGTAAGTTTCAAAGAAGCTGAGTGAAAAAAAAATTTTATTGGCTGAATAACTACTTCAATTGCTTGATTATACATCAAATTTTGATTACTGCAAACAACTAGAAAAGTTGAATGAAGTTATCTATATTACTAAATTATGAATATAGTTTTGAAGAGACATGTTCTTATTGCATATGAAAAAAAACACAGTAGAAAAGACTGGAAACATAATGAAAAATGTGTTCAAAATTGGTAAAACATGTGTCTATGACAAAAACGTTATCATTATTATTTGCAACATTTCTGTCAGAAGTCCTTCACCAGACAGCTTAAACTATGTTACATAGAAAAAAGGCTGACAGAATCCATATGAATTGTCTGAAAAATACTTCAGCTTCCCTCATGTGAAAGAAAACATATCAATATGTTTCACTTTTTCAGTAAAACTTCCTCAGTTGGAAAAAAAAGAAGAGAAAAGAATGTATTTTGCTTTTAAATTCTTTCAGCAGAAGTAATGTGTGATAGAAGGCATTCAGTAAAGATAAAGGGAACATTCTTTATAAATTATCATGTCAGAATTGTGAATTCTTAATATAATTAATATGCATAACAAATATAGTGTGGTTGACATATTGTTATACATTCTTCTTTACTTTCACTGTTAAGTTTTAGAAATACATAACCATGACTACACATCTAATTGTTCTAGGATTTGCTCTGTATTTACTTCAATATACATTGTCATAATCAAAGGTCCAAGGTACTTAACCTTATCCCATGGTAAAGTTAACATATGACAATAATACAAGCTAACAAATATAACAATACTATTTTGCATGATATGATATATGTATGTTGCAAGTATGATTATATGACCCTTAAATAGGTTTATTTGCTCCAAATAGACACTAATCATGTGTACGTAAACAACTTTTTTAAAAATATATATTGCATTATGTTCTTGTGAATTCAGAAGTAATGATCTATGTGTGTTGTTACAATAAATTGATTTTTGAAGTGCTTCAGTGTAACACTCGGTAACAGTAGTTGGTCATCAGATGAGGAACTGCTTCACATGTGTTATCCATGTCCCTAGTCTAAACAAATGTTCTGTAAATTATGTTTTAGTTGTAATAATATATGAGAGTGTATTTAAATATTCATTTGTACTAAAGCTTCAATTACAACTTAATGTTTCTGCATAAATAAGAACTGTAAATGCATTCAAATAGAGAACACAGCATGTCAGAATTACCCAATACCATATAGGGGAGCTTGGTTAGGCAAGCTCTAGATTGGCATGTATGACATGTATGTAAACTATCTACAGTGTTTTGATATTACAAATTTACATTTAGAAGAACTTAAAAACATTCATAGCCGGAAGGAAGTGGACAGAATAATCATCAGTTAAACACTGTTGTACTTTATATATGAAATAACCAGTACAATAGTAAACACTATAATCAAGTGTGTAACATGAACTAATAGAATGAGGGCAATTTTTTTTTAAATTTGAAAAAAATAGTATAAGATAATGCAACTAAGAGATTTTTAACATTGGTTGAAATTCTGATGTGTTTTTGTTAGCACTATTAATGCTTCAGGTTTGCTTTCTTCTGTTAAAAAAATTTATATTTTCCTGCATGTTTTTGAGTTTCTGTAATCAGACTAAAGGTAAGCTGTTACTGCTAGTGTCATAAGCTGCTTGCTGTAGTGTATGACATGTATCTTGGTTATAAATGTTTGTAAAAGAAGGAATTGTATATGTGTGTTACCATGTTTTTGAGTTTCTGTAATCAGACTAAAGGTAAGCTGTTACTGCTAGTGTCATAGGCTGCTTACTATAGTGTATGACATGTATCTTGGTTATAAATGTTTGTAAAAGAAGGAATTGTATATGTGTGTTACCATGTCTAGTTATGTTGTTTTTATGTAACATTAAGAAGTGGTTGAGTGTCATGCTGTGTGACTCCTGGTAGAAATTGAAGTGCTTCATTTTGTGCATGTGAGAAACTAATTGTTGCAATTGTTCCATGCTGTTGATATCTATTAGTAAATGTTTAAACACATTTCAAGCTGTTTTTATCAGTAACATTAAAAGCTGTTAGTGTTTTTGTGATTAATATGCATTTTAGATTTCCAAGCTTTGTTTGTGTTCCACTTAAGTGCTTGTGGTTTCAGCTGTTTTTATCTGTAAGAAGGCATGACATTACTTAGCAGCCATGCAATGCTGCATGACTTTGTTTTGTGAAAATGCATGATTCCTTTTCCACACAGGCTGGATACAATTGCATGATGTTGGTGTCATTGGCAGAAGTAAAAAATGATGCTCATCATGATGTTATTCGGCGGCTATTTCAGCTTGGAGACATTAACACCAAAGCAACACAGGTTTGTTTTGTATAATTGTAGATGAAAATCCACTAAAATTCTTTGATAAGTGTTTTTCTACATATAGTTATAGCATATTATCATGATTTTTATACATTTGTATCACATCATGTATTAGAGTCTGCTTGAAGTTTTTATTTGTAAGGGAAACTTAATTGTTTTCACTATCCACAAAAGTTTAGCATCATATGTGGCCTATTGGTTAGTATGCTAGGCTGAGGTTGGAAGACTCAAGCCAGTGAACAAACCAAATACTCTGTTTGCATTATAAGAGTATATTCTGTTCTTTTATTTAGTTAAAAACTGAGCAAAGGTCTTATGATGGTGGCTGTTCTAACTGGTTGACTGCAGTCTGGTTAGTAGTTCAAAATTACCTTTAGCCTGACCTGGCTTTTTAGCCTGTGTGTGCTATTTGGGTTGAAAATATTAATATCTAGGAACTGTGAATGATGATATATGGTTGGAGACTTTTGGCTTTTAAAACAAACCCATTAAATAAAAATAACCATTGTGACTTTTACAGTGACTTGTGTCTTGCTTCTTGCAAAATGTAGTATTTTTGTTCAATAGCATAAAATAATTTTTAATTAATATTATAAAAAGCATTTAAGTCATTAATTCTTAAGTATTAGAAATAACAATATTAATTTTATGATAATTGTATTAGCTCATCTCAGTTTCCTGTTGTTTGTTTTTTATGTATATGTACCATATTTTAGGAGTTTTTCTATAGCTTCACAATGCTTCCATTGTGGACCAAGTGATTATGGTTTCCTGTTTATGTATATGTACCATATTTTAGGAGTTTTTCTATAGCTTCACAATGCTTCCATTGTGGACCAAGTGATTATGGTTTCCTGCTTATGTATATGTACCATATTTTAGGAGTTTTTCTATAGCTTCACAATGCTTCCATTGTGGACCAAGTGATTATGGTTTCCTGTTTATGTATATGTACCATATTTTAGGAGTTTCTCTATAGCTTCACAATGCTTCCATTGTGGACCAAGTGATTATGGTTTCCTGTTTATGTATATGTACCATATTTGGAGTTTCTCTATAGCTTCACAATGATTCCATTGTTGACCAAGTGATTATGGTTTCCTGTAAAGGAATTCTACAAAATGTTTGCACACTGAAGGAATTAGTTATAAGTTAAGATACTGTATAAGAAAAAAAGAACATTATTAAAATATATTAAAACCTGTTCATTGATTTTTTTTATGTTTAATATGTTTCACTTCAGGCCAACTTGTAGTAGAAATAAAATGTGATATTACTAGTTTGATAGTATAAATGCTAAGAAATAAAAACACAATTAAAATATTAGTTATGAAAATGTAGACTTAAGGTTAAATAGGTTTTTTTTTTGGCACTCAAGAAATCTCAGTTTAAAATGGTACTTTATAGTAGATTTTCCTTTTTATAACTGGTTAAGTTGGCTGATTATGTAAAAATATATGAATGAATTAGGCCATAAAGTAGAACTATCAAAAAAGTATATGTAATTATCAACAATGGCTAATGTGTGGATAGAATTTAGCAATTTAACCAGGTTTGAATGAATTTGTTCTTCAGTTCACTGTTAAGAGCTTTATTGGTTATTCTTTTCATTGATGGGTAAATGTTTGCCCAGGGTACCCATCTGATGAAACAATACATTCTAATCTTTATAAGCAAGAACGTACAAGAGAAGTATATTCAATTAGCTATACTTATTACTGGGCTCATTCTTACTTTTTATCTAAGTAGGAATTGTGTTCTGACCAGAGATTAATATTACCTAATTAATCCCTCATTCCAGATTTAGACAGAGGTGTCAGAAAAAGAAAATGTGTGTGTGTATATATTAACATTTCAACTTTTGACTTTATTTTTTTTTCTACTGATAATAAATCAACAAGCAACAGCAGCTGTTGTTAATTATTTCTTTTGGGAGTAAAATGGTATTAAATAAGTGGGTCAGTCTGGTGGAATGACTACTACTTGTGCAGTGCCTTCATTTTTGGGGGAAAATTTCAAGTCTCATCAAGTTCTGGAAACAAAACCCCATGGCCACTGAAACACTGAAGTAAATTTTCTTATAATTGTTTTATTCCAAGAAAGACTTTTTGTCCTTATTATTAGTATTATAAAATAAATATTTAACTAAATATTATTTAAGTTACCATTACCAGAAAAAAAATAATTTAATTTTGCTCTTTACAACAAATGCTTCTGTAGTTTCTAAGAATTTATGTAAATTTTCTCTCAGAATGGCCAGACTGCTTTAATGTTAGCTGTTAGCCACAAGCGTGTGGAAACTGTGAAAATGTTAGTAGAAGTTGGAGCCGAGGTCAACTTACAAGACAATGATGGATCCACTGCATTGATGTGTGCTGCTGAACATGGCCATATGGAATTGGTGAAGCTTCTGCTCTCTCATCCTGATTGTGATCCATACTTGACTGACAGTGTAAGTTACAGTTTTATTTACCTAGTTCCAGATTGTCATTTGTAGTTGGCTGACAATGTAAGTTCAGTATTGTTTCTCTCTGGTTCCAGAATGTTATCTTGACTGATATTGTAACTTACAGTATTGTCTCTTTGGTTTCATATTGTTATCTTTACTTAACTGACAATGCAAGTTACATTATTATCTTTCTGGTTTCTGATTGTTATCTTTACTTGACTGACAATGTAAGTTACAGTTTTATTTACCTAGTTCCAGAATGTCATTTGTAGTTGACTGACAATGTAAGTTACAGTATTGTTTTTCTCTGGTTCCAGAATGTTATCTTTACTTGACTGACAATGTAAGTTACAGTATTGTCTCTTTGGTTTCAGATTGTTATCTTTACTTGGCTTACAATGTAAGTTACATTATTATCTTTCTGGTTTCTGATTGTTCTTCTTATTTAACTGACAGTGTAAGTTACATTATTATCTTTCTGGTTTCTGATTGTTATCTTTACTTGACTGACAGTGTAAATTACAGTATTATGTCTTGTTCCTGATAACAATTTTTATTTGTTCATGACTGAAAGGGTGAGCTATAATTTTACACACATGGTTCCTGACTGTTCCTAACTGACAATTTTATGTACTTAGTTATGCAAGCCACTTGGTGCTTGCTTAATAGAAGAGTACTTGAGTCATTTTTTGAAGTTGGCATGTATGATTCCTATACAAGGGTGCTCATTTCTATGTTTTTTTTTTTACTTGTGATTTCTTCGAACTGGTCTAATATTAATGTTTTTGAAAAACCAACAGTATGTATTTACTACTCCCATGATACAGGCTTATCCCATAACTTCTTTCTAAGATTGTATTATAGATTCTCTTTTCATCAGAAGTAAGATTGAAAATATAATCTGTGACATAGCAGCCTAATGCATTCTTTAATTGGGTACACCCTTTGCTGTGTTAACACTGTAACTAGCTCTTCATATTATTTTGCTATTCAATTGTAGTACTTAAGTGATAAAAATTACCTAAAACTTAATTTATTTCCAATTATTCACACCCAGATAAATATTTTATAATCATGCAATCATTTATTAATACCATGAACTTGATGGGTATGAGTCAATGTTACTGTAACTTGTATTCAATCCATTCAGTAGAATCCCCATATTGATTTATAGACTAATTACTGATAAACTGACTTACAAGGAAAGTTGTGTGTCCTATGTTGAGACTTATGACACAGGAGATGTGATTCTTGTAAAGTTGCCCCAAAACCTACTGAATTTTACTCTGTGTTACACCTTGCTTCTTGAATGCTTCACTGACAGAGTGAAAATCTTGCAGAAATAAAATAATTATTATCATGAGGAAATGCTGTAGTTTTCATATTATTAAAGTAATCTTACTTTACAGACTTAAACGTGTAATATAATTATGAAATCAAACCATTTCAAGAAGCATTTGTGTTCAGTGAATATTCTGTGTTTAAACATACTTGTGTTTGCAGATTGGTGTAGAACATACTAACTGAATGCCTGGGCAATATTAGATTTACACTTATTATTAGCTCCCTCTATTGTGCTCTGATGTTAATTATGCAAACATCATTGCAACATTTGCAACACTGGTGGTACATATATATATATAACTTCTGATATCACAGGTGTGCGAATTTAAATTTCATAAAAGTTGTTTTGGTTTTAAAAACTGATTTTTCATAGTTCAGATACTCATTTTTTTCTATCAAATAAGGATTTTTTACAAAACAGGAAGAAAAACAAACTGTTACTTAGATCAAATTATCATTTCATTTACCACAATGAACATTTTTTATTATTATGTTT
>NW_013666193.1:315251-340098 GCF_000517525.1 Limulus polyphemus | reverse complement strand
ATGTCAAACGAATATTCATCCTCATTCATCCTGATGTTTTTGTGAAATCTACGTCTTTTAGTCTCAAAACTATGTGTTGTGGTCTTTCTTTTATGTATTGCATCTGGACCACCTCGTTTCAATGACCAGCAGTAATCAGCCATCATGCTGATGTTCCACCTTCCCTGATACCTCCTCTCCATTTCCCTGATGTCTTGATGAAACCTTTCCCCTTGTTCTTCACTGATGACACCAAGATTTTCAGGGAAATAGCCAATATGTGAGTATAAGAAATGAACTTTCAAGCTCATATTACAACCCGACTCTTTGAATTTATCTAGCATGTTATTGACAATATTTTTGCCCTTGTTGTTTCCTAAAAATTTGTCAATAACATCTTTAAAGGCAATCCATACTTCTTTTTCAACTTTCCTCATTGTCCTTTCGAACTATTCATTCCAAGTCAATTTCCTAATTTGAAGCCCAACAAAAATCTCTTCTGTAAGTTTCGCTTCTGAAAGAGCTAGGGATTGCCTACACAGATATTTTAAACTTTTGCCATCATTGTCTAAGGCCTTTACAAAGTACTTAATCAAGCCCAGTGAAGTGGAGGTAATAGGACTTTTTTAGTGTCAACCAAACTTTCACGTTCAATGTTTTTCGATCCTGGTATAAGGCTGACTCTGCATGGTCATTGCTTCTTTATTCAATGCTGATTTCATACTCTGCTGTCCCATTCACACAAAAAACATGGATACTTTGTATAACCAGATTGTTGACCCAACAACATACAAAGAACTTTCAAGTCTCCACAATATAGCCAACCATGTTCTTTGTATTTGACCTTATTAAGAAGTTCAAGATTTTCATACATATGAGTAATAGGAACAGATGCATATATGTTACCATTATTAAGGAGAATATCTGTTAGACTTCTTTTGAAGGAATCGATGAACAATTGCCAAACACTTGGTTCATAGACTGTGGCTCCTAGCATTGGTATTAGTTCAGCAATGTTGTTGCAAGAAACCAGTGAACCATCTTACGAAAAGTATGGTTTAAACTTTTTCTCACAATTATTGTACCAGTAAAATGATGTTTCTGGAGAAAGTAAATTCTTAGCCTGAAGTCTGGACCCCAAAATCTCTGAAGAATCCTTTAAAAGGCCCAAATCTCTACGCCAAATCATTAAGTTCACCTTGTGTGCAAGGTTGTGGTTAACCAGACGTTTCAGGTTGAAAATAATCCTCATTATCATTTCTATTGAAATCAGAATAAAATGAAACTGTATCAAGAGTCTCCGGTGGAGTAGTAACAGATACATCAGGCCCATGAGCAGCAGGTCTTATAGCAGATTGAAGGTTTGGATAAGAAATTTCCTTTCTGTTTTGAGTGTTGTAGCCTTGCATGTTACATGAGCAAAAATAGTAGTCATCTCCATGGTTTCTAGGCTATGCCAGACCATTGGAATTCTAAGAGACAAAGACTTTTTCTTACCTTTAGTCCATTTTTTCGACTCTTCGACACAAATGGTGCAAACTTTGTGTGGAGCCCAGGATTTGTCTTGGTTCCCAATGCTTTTTGACAAATTCTATAATATTTTGACTTTGTTTCTTTACAACAAATTTACCACAAATATAACAGAATATGTTTGGGTCATTTACACAACTTCTTATTTCCATAGCAATGAATGAATAATATTGAAAAGAAAAATATAATGCCAAACTGCATGTTTAAACAAATACTTTCCAGAAATGACATGTTGTGTGGCCTGTTAACAGTATATATACTAATAGTGTGTTTCTCATGGGTTCTAGAAAAATAGATAAGACTCGTGTCTATAGCCAGTGGTTGTCAGTATTTTAAGGATTACAAAATGTGACCCTATTTCAATGAAAATGATTCACTTGTGTAAAAGTATCTATAATGTTTTGTGAAAATTCTGTATGTGATGGAGAAAACTGGATATCATTTTTGGATTCAGCATACAGGAATTACTGTAGAACATGTAAAAATTTCAACACAATATAACCATTGCAGGCTTGTGTATTCAGCATAATGTTAATGCAAGTAACAGAGGTTTTGTTTTTAATTTAGAATAATGAGTTGTTGCAATTATATAGATATATAAAATGAACCTTACTCAAAACATTGGTTAGTTCCTAAATTCTGTCCAAAAGTGTCTTCTTGTGTCACTGAATGGCACTTTCCTCGTTTATTTATAAGCTCTAAAACAGTTATTTTACTAGTGTTACTTAATGATATAGCTTTCCTTTTTTTATTTGTAAGTTCTAAGCACAAGCATTTTATTTTATTAGCTATTTATAGACAGTAAGCTTCTCTCAGGTGTCAAGTACACACCTGCGTATATCAAACTTTCAAAATTTATATACATGCAATAATTACAACTCTGTTTGAACAATTGTTAATCCAGAAATATTTTAGAATTGATATTTTGTAACATTTGGCTAATGTAATTTGCAAAGAAAAAGAATGTTTAGTCATACATTTTTGCACAACTCCAAAATGTCTAGTCTGTAAACAATTCATTTAAACACTTTTATAAACATTTTATGCCCTTCCCAAAGCATAAGAAAAACTATTATCCTTGAGAATATAATTAGCCGTGCCATGTTGTTCTCTTAATTTTCCCTCTCTGTTTGAGATTTTTTTATTATGACAGCCCTTTAGTATGCCCTTTTATGAGGTCATAATGTGGTCTGAACAATCACTAATGAAGCATAGACTTTGAAAATAGCTACAGGCAAAGATTAAATACCACTGGATAAAGCATATTATAAAATATGTCAATATAGAATAGATAAAAGGTATGAATAGTAACTTTGAGAAAAAAAAAAGAAGATTTTTAAGGCGTTATCTTCAATATTCAATCAGTGATGGGAATTGCTTAAGCTTCACTAACTCACCAGGCATGTCAAGTGGTATGCTATTAAAAAAAAAGGCAAAAGAATTACAATTCCAAAGGGTACTACCTCTTCCACCCAAAGCTATCTCGATCCTGGTTTGCCCTTTAAGCATTGCTAACGGTGCACTAGTATTTTTATACCTCTTCATTTTCGCATCATTTCAGAACGTGCTGATCATGTGACAACCCTCCATCAATCATACTATGCCATCTATACTAGTGCAGCTAGCTCTCTCTACTATTCTAGCACAATCCTCACTTTCTCAATTGGCATTCTAGTATACAGATGTGTGTTTTAACTCATTCTCCTTTTAACTACAAAATTCTGATTTTCCTTAATCATAGATTTATATCAGTTTCAACTTTGCCATTGTTTCTACTCATTTGTTTTAGTAATATTTCTGTTTTTTGAATTAGAATTTGTTCACATGAATTTGAGATTTAATATGGCAGATGATGAAATCCCCACATTATTAGACAATGGTTCTGACATTAAAGTCCAGGTCTCAAGGTCAATGATGTCTGCTAGGGAAGCACAGGCTTTAGTTTGCTGGGAGTTTGTGTCTTACGTTTGGCTGATGAATTCTTCATTTCATGTTACGATCTTTTGTGAGGAAGGATATAACTACTGTGTGGAAATTCCTTTCTCAGCACTTTCCATCTGTTACGGTGCCTCCATGTAATCTGCTGGGTTAGGTATCGTTTCTTATCCCAGGAGATCTGTAGTTAATTTTTCAGTGTGTATTCCTCACTCCCAGTAGGTATACCCATGTTTAGTGAGTTTGTGTGCTTGTACCTAATTTTTGCACTTGATAATTCAGGTCTTTCGTGTCTTTTCTGCTCAGTATTTGATAAGTTAGATTTTTATAATTATTTTACCATTTAAGTTACTTTACTTTATCTTTGCATTTAGAGTTTGATTATTGCATTGTTTTTGTGTAATTTTTGGTATATGTACTGGTTTTGCATGATTGTTACTGTTTGGGTAATTGTACCTTTGGCTAATTTTGTGGGTTTGTTGGTTTGTTATTTTTACTTCTTTTCACTGTTCATGTTATTTAGTTTATAAGTTACTTTTCTTTACTACTAGTCACATTAGATTTGAGTACAAAATTTGTTATTGTTAACTGGGTACCTTTTTATTCTCATGTTCTTCAAGGTAGGTTTTATTTTCAAGTCTTTTGTCTTATAGGTTCTTTGGGTGGACTGATATGTTCAATACTTAAAGGTATTTTATCTTCTAAGTTTCTTTACTTCTTTTGCAATTTAGGTGTTGCTTATTGTTTTATATTTTAGGTCGAATTTCATAATTTTGCATGTTTATTTTTATGTATTTTGTAGACTCTACAAATTTCTAAGTTTTATTGGTTTGTTAGTATTGAATACTTTCTATAAGTATGTTTAGTTGTTGTGACTTTTTTGGCTACACTTTATGACAATTCCATGGGTTCTATCTGAAGGTTTCTGCCTTCAGTTTCACTTTTCAGTTATCCTTCCCTCCTCCTCTGGATCATACCACATCCAGACTTCTCGCCAAGTATGGTTAAGACCTTGTTCAAAAAAGGAGCAATCGAACAATTGGAGCCCACTCAACCAGGATTTTACTCCCATCTTTTTGTTGTCTCCAAAAACATGGGAGATTGGAAACCCACCACAGATGTCCTGGCTTTATGCCTATCTGGAGACACCTCACTTTACCACATAATCTCACTTCTCACTTAAATGGATTTTTTCCCCGGGAATTTGGGTGACCAAGTTTGATGTGACAAATGCCTATCTTCAGATTCCAATTGCCCCAGTGTCATGTCGTTTTCTTTGGTTGTCCACGAAGGTTCTGTCTTCCAGTTCTGCGTGCTGCCTTTTGGTCTTTCTTCAGCTCCATATGTGTTTTGTCGAGTGGTAAGCTCTTTCGCATGTCATCTTTGCTTGCTGGGTCCTTGGACTCAATGTTGCATGGACGAATGGCCACTGTTCACCTCTTCTCGTGCCCAGTCAGTCACTAACACCCACTTCTGCGAGAAGCTGCTCAGGTGGGGTTTCTCATAAAGTTGGAGAAGTCCTTTACTACCCTTACACAGTATCTTATTCATCTGAAGGTTTTCTTCAATTCCCATCTCATTGGGCCCAGCTTTCTATACTTAAGCTCCAGGATATGGAATGGGCAATCACAAAGACCCTACTTTCCCCTTCTCTCTCTGCATGGGAGGTTCTATCTCTTTTTTGTGTATGCGGGATGCTTTGGAACCTCTCATTCCCTTTGCTCGGGTACATATGCATTCCCTTCATTGGATGCTTCTTGACCAGTGAAACTTCTGCCACAATCCCTTGGACCATCCCATCACCCTTCCACTTGGTATCAGGGCCGATTTTGCTTGGTGACTCAACAGAGACTTGACCACTGTGGGCATTCCCATTCCTCCACCTTGTCCTGTGTTTAATGTGTTCATAGATGCTTCCTTCAGAGATTTCGAGTCAGTGGTCTGTCAAGGAGGCTACTCTCCATATCAAAAATCCTGGAACCTTTGGCACTTCATCGAGCTCTGTATCATTTCCTTCCACTCTTGCAGGGGTGAGTGGTTATGGTTCATTCTGATGATTCCACTATTGTCAGCTATATCACAAAGCAAGGGACAGCAAGTCCAGATCTCTGTGTTGTCAGACTCCTCTAGATCTTCTGTACTAGGTCAACGACCATGGCATGTCATGTTCCTGAAATTATGAATATTGTGGCTGATTGTTTATCCCGTCCCCACCAGGTTCTCCCCACGGAGTGGTCCCTTCATCCTTGAGTGTTTCTGTGGGTGTGTTATCAGCTGGGAACACTACATTTGCTACTCACTGAAATGCCAAACTTCCTTTCTTTTAGTTGTCAATTTCTTACCCTTCAGCTCTGGGTGTGAATGCTTTCAGTCGAGATTGGAGGGTTCTTCACCTATATGCCTAGCCTCCAATTGGACTCTTCTCCAAAGCTACTTCATTTATTCAGACACTTCTTGTCATATTCTGCTGGCTGATCTATATTGGCCAGCTCAAATATTGTACCCTTTGCTCTGGCCCTTACTGGAGAAACAGCCTCTATCATGATTGCTCTCTGGCAACTTCTATAGGATGTATTTCATCCCAATGTCTCCAAACTCCATCTTCGCATGTAGCTTTTTTCCAGTCCCTTGCTTCAGTTCGTGTGGCAACTTTCTTTGCTCATACCATTCACCCTTCCTCCTTGTCTATGTACCAGAGGCATTGGTCTTACTCAGACTTTGGTCTATTCAGCATGGCTTCTGACCATCCCATCCTTCTGTTCTTCACATGGTTGTTTGATCAGGATGTGTCTGTTTCAACTGTTGCTCATTATAGGGATGCCCTGTCGAACATCTTTTGTTTCCCACTTCCGGAAAGCCTTCTCTTTCCCGATTGTTTCACTTTTTTGTTTCTTTTGTCTGGTCCATTTGCCATGTCCCTTTGTTCTGCCAGATTGGGATCTCAGTGTTGTCCTTCATGCCCTGTTTGCTTCTCTCTTTGAACCCATTGCATTGTGTTCCTTGTGCCATCTTTCACTTAAGAGCTATTTCCTCCATCTCCTGGTATGCAGTCATCGCCATTCCAATATTTATGCCATTAATGTTTTCCACATTCTTTACTGTTCCTTGTATGTTATCCTCTATCCATATCAGGCCTTCCTTCCCAGGATATTGGCTGTCTGAAAAGGTTGTTTAGCCTTTTTTTCCTATTTCCTTGCTTTCTATTTCTCACTTGTACTCATTTTTTGATTCGGATCAACTACTTTCCAGTTTGTCCCCTGCTATATTATATGGATCTTACTGCATCCTTTCGTGTTTCTCGTTCCTGTCTATTTGTTTTGTGGAAGTTCTCTGTTTCCCATGATCTATTGCCTATTATGTTCACTGGTTGGGTTCATCATCTCATACAATTGGTGTATTTTGATGTATTGATGGAAGGTCACTGTCTACATAATGTATGTTTGCACCAAATTCGTCATCTGATTATATTTTTAGCTGCTTGAAACTGCCGTTTTTTGGAGGAGATCGTTCAGGTTGGTATGTGGACACCTTCCATGCATCTGTCGCGCAAACTGCACAACCTAGCTGTGTCTTTCTACTGTGGTTTTTCTACACACACCTGTTCACCTTTGATAGGGGTAAGTCAACATATTATTTTTTATCTTGTTTCGTTGATATACATCATATTTCAGGATCTCACTTGGTGATCGGCGTTGCCTGGTCAAGTGTATTTATTATAATATTAGCAATAAATCTGCATAATTCTATAATGCTCACTCTTGAGAAGGGGTGTTTTTGTAAAACCACTGGCTATTTATATATGTATACAGACAAACATTTTATCGCTGTTTCATATATAAAGGACCATCACTGATGGGCTTCTTGAGTAAAGAAGATGGGATGTTTTTGTAAAACTACTGGCTACTTATATATACGTACAGACAAACATTTTATCGCTGTTTCATATATAAAGGACCATCACTGATGGACTTCTTGAGTAAAGAAGATGGGGATTTTTGACCATCCCTACTGACCCGTGATTTTTACAGTCAGGGTTTTTCTGCTTTTAAAAATACGGAATTGCAGGTAACCATTGCACTGTCTCCAGTGTGTCGTTTCTTTAGACTCCCCAACACATATCCCCTCCTTTTCTTCTAGTGGAGTGTGGGAGTCCTTGCCACTTCCAGTTCCCAGTCACTGGAGGGGTGGACCATGGAGGTTTCCTCGTGAGTGGGGTTTATACAATAAACTAAATCATACTTCATAGCTCATATGTACCCACTCTGTGAGAAGAGTGCTATCGTTGTTATACTTATTAATTATGCAATAACATAATATTATGGATTCAAGGTGCTTCGGCGGGATGTTTTTGCCCAGGCTGACCATACCACACCTGGCCTAATCCTTTGTATCCCAGGTGCTTCCCCAAGGGTGGACCACACTTGTTGTTTTCTGTATCTTATGCAAAGCACTTCCACTGGTTGTTTGCTGCTTGAATGGATCACACTTGGCATAATCTGACGTATATGAAGGTGCATCCATCTGGATGTTTTTGTTTTTACCTGGGTGTACCATACTTGGCCATAATATTGTATATAGAAGGTGCTTTCCCTGGATGTTTTTGCCCAGTCAGACCACACTTGTTGATCTTACAAACTTGTGCAGGGCACTTCCCCTGGACGTTTCTGCCCTGGTGGACTGCATTTGGCCTAATTATATACAGTTTATATGTATATAATTAGCCCTTTAGCCCTAGCCACGTATACTTATATCACATTATCAGGCACCTTACTATGACTAATTATCACTATGTCCCATGCTAACGCTTGCTACGTAGGTGGACGAGTTATGCACTATCTGCTGACAACGGGCTGATTTATTTATTTGGGACATCTCTTACTTGAGGCTGTGGTGCCTACCTATTACATTCTGCCCTATATATATCACTGTGTTCATTACTTGGAGAAGAACATGCCTGTTCCAGAAGTAGTGCTATACCCCACGGGTGTGCTTTATTATGGCACACCTGTTCTTTCAAGGCGGTTGCTCTCCCCTTGATTGAATACTGTGGTGCCTTCACCGGTCTCTCTACCTTTGCAATGTGTGTTTCTAGCTTTGGGTGAGCGGAGGTAGTACCATTTCGGTACTTACCTTCTCTCACTCATTTCCTACCTTACCTCCTCATTGATATGTCGGTGTTTTTAGTATGTACCTGCCAAATTCTCGAAAGTGAGGATTGTGCTAGAATAGTAGAGGGAGCTACTTGCACTAATATAGATGGCACAGTATGATTGGTGGAGGGCAGTCACGTGATCAGCACATGTTCTGAAATATGCGAAAATGAAGGGATATAAAAGACTGTTTGTGAATTTTGTTTTTCAGCAATGCTTAGAGGGCAAACCATAATCGAGATATCTTTGGGTAGGTAACTATCAGTTATACATTTTCAGAGTAAGAAAATGTTAACATTCTCTTATATGGGCTACTTTATTAAAGAAGATTATAAGACATTTTGTTGAATAATGAATTATCCCTGTTTTATCAATTTTTCATTTCGAGCATGGTTTAATTACAGTTTGTTAGTTTTTTTTGTTAATTTGAAGTTTAACATTTTCACTACAGGATGGCAGTACTGCTTTATCAATAGCAATGGAAGCTGGACACAGAGATGTAGGACTATTGATCTATGCCAGCATGAACTTTTCCAGAGGAAGCTCTCCAGTAAGTTGATTATGTGTTGATCAGATGTACACAGGTTCCAGCTAATGATGACTTGCTACATAAGTTTTGATAAGATTATACACACCAAAAGAAAATCAAAATGAAATCCAGTTGATGGAAAAAGCAAATGAGCAACCAGAAAAATTATAAAGAAACAAAACACTGTTTTAATTTTATGATAAAAGCAATGTTGTCAAAGGTCATAAATAGGGATAGATATGAATTATATTCATAGTGGTCAGCTATTTTATGAAATATATTCTTATATGACATGGTTTCAGGTATTTGTTTGTATGCTTGACTGTATTACTAACAGTAACAGTTTATCTGTTTTATAATATTCTGCAGTTGGATATGTGTATAAAGTTACTTTATATTGTATGAACTAGAATTGTAATATTCTTAATAAGGGACTGTTTGAAGCTATTTCATTGTATTGTATCCTTCTAATGTTAGCTCTCAAGCTTCTTGTGTTATATTCAGTTGTGTCTTGTTAACATTAGCTTTTAAGCTTCTTGTGTTGTTTTCCATTGTTTCCTGCTAAGATTAGATCTTAAGCTTCTTGTGTTGTTTTCAGTTGTGTCCTACTAACATTAGCTCTTAAGCTCCTTGTGTTGTTTTCAGTCTTGTTTTAAAATGCTATCAGATATAATTTTCAAGCACTTCTGTTTCATAAGTTTTCAACCATGAATACTTTTTTTGTTAGCACTGTAATCTATCCTTCAGTAGCTTTACTCAGGGTTCAGGTAAATAGAACATTGTATGGCAAGACAGTTTTAAAAAGAAATTCATAACTTTGTCATAGACATACCCACAAAACAAACAAGTCTCTCCCCCTCCCTTCGACACCATGCTGTAATAAATTCTCTTTTATGGTTACTACTTTCCATCATCGCAATCATAAATTTAATAAAAACTCTAATTTTCCCTTTGATCAGACAGTTGGACCATATAGCACTAAATGCCTTAGACTCATGTAACATATAAGTGAGCAATCTTCCCCAATAGAAAAGTCATCACATGGCTTAACTTCACCAGTGAGTAACCAAGGCAAGAAATGACACTGAATTGATAATCTGTAATGTAAGATGGCACTGTTATAATAAGAAACTCTTGTCTGCATTAATCCTTTCGTGACGGGTACTCCTTTAAACCCTTTTCTACGCTAGTCACTCTGTTACATTTAAAATTTAATTAAACACTGGTAATATCGATGCACGTGAATAAAATTAATGTTATAATGTATGTTATGATTCAAAGTTTTATGTTATCTACTTTTTAAGTCCTTTATTTCAAAAGAAACCTTTAAAAAACTACTTAAACTTCAGATATATTGTCACATGGCCAACAATTTATCAAAATTCTTTATTGGTAGTTGAGTAGAGGTATGACTAGACAGTAAGATGCTTACACAGTTGAAACAAGTAATAAATTTTCTCAACTACTGACAGTGTCATGCTCACATTCAACAGATTTGTTTAAGCTTTATAGCCTACATGTAGATGTTACATACACATGTGTATGCTCATTAAAAACAGCTCATTTTACACTATAATCTAACAACTGTTATTTTGAAATTGGCACAAAGTTGTCACCATGAAATACATGTAACTGACAATAGTATTGTTGGCTGCTTATTCGACTATGGCACTTACAGCTGTTTTTTGCATAAATATGTTATAGTTAGAGATATAGTTAAATTGTATTTAGATCTTACTTTTATATCTTGGTTAATTTTGTTTTAAAAAGTATAATTGAAAGGTTTAAGCATTTTAAAAATATACACCATACTTAGTATCAGTTCTCAACGCTTAGGATAATATGTGACGCATGAAAATTTTGTCAAAGGGTTGCACATATCTGCTAGACACACCATAAATATGCCTCAAGGGCAGTGTTGATTTGTGTTTTGAGATCAGTAATCAGTGGTAAAGGACAAGAATGAAAAATGTAAAATTAATAATTAACTATAGGTGAAACAGAAAAGAACCAAAATTATGAATATAAGTAAAACAACATCTGTACAAATATTCTACAAAAAAGTAAAAGGTATGAATTTTTTTTTTCTAATTTTAATAATTTAATTGCATTGTACATTGATGCTAATTGCTAGAGTCAGTGATATGGTAAAGAAATTGAAATAATAAAATATAAACATTTACTTGAAAAAACTTTTGAGATTCATTTTGGAGGTTCTATAGGTTATGCAAATGAAATATGAAAATATAAGATGAAGAAAAGTATTTCTATACTTAAAATCACCTTGCACTCTAAACAGTCTGAGTGCAAATAACTTCTATAAATAGATAACATTTTTATTAGAAAGGTGTAATTAGAATAATGTAATTCTTTGTGTACGAAATATTTATAAACTTCAACAAAATTTTAGGAGGTTTTGTTAGGAATACACAGAGTTGCTGTATTTTTGTTGCATAAATGTCCTTCCTTAGTTGAGTGGATGGTAATCTCATCTGCCCATGTTTAAAGGGTTAAGCCATGTTGTTGGCTTCTAATGGCAACACTTAGTGTAAGCATACAGTTTCTTTGTTGATGTTTAAAGATTGCCAATATTAAGTATGAATTAGCAAATTTTGGTGCAAGTTTGGAGGTTTTGGATACTAAGTTTCAGACTGATGATGATATAACAGTTTTAAACACAAGTTTGAGCATGATTATTTGGTTTAGTCCTGCTAACAGTTTACAGATTGCTTCATATACTTAATTTGTCTATATTTGTAAAGAATGTTTTGGCTATTTTCATCAGTTTATTTTTCAACAGGTTTTATTATAAATTGAATTGGCCCGGCATGGCCAGGTGGTTATGGCACTCGACTCACAATCTGAGGGTTGCGGGTTTGAATCCCCGTCCCACCAGACATGCTCGCCCTTTCAGCCGTGAGGGCCTTATAATGTGATGGTCAATCCCACTATTCACTGATAAAAGAGTAGCTCAGGAGTTGGTGGTGATGACTAGCTGTTTTCCCTCTAGTCTTACACTGCTAAATTAGGGATGGCTAGCGCAGATAGCCCTCGTGTAGCTTTGCGCAAAATTCAATACAAAAAACAAATAAATTGAAACATAAGGATGAGTTTCATGATTTTCACATTAAGCAGTATCTTCATATAAATCCTTGCCTGTCAAATTGAATTACTACTACCATCATCATTAGGTGGTTATTGTAGTGGACGAGAAACCTGGATCAGTGCTGCTGAATTCACAGCTGATACAAGGTAAGGCTTTGAAACTGGTCAGAAGATCTTGGTAGTAGCATTAGATCTGAAAGGTGCCTTCAGTAGAATCCAGCTACCTGTTCTTGCTGGCAAAATGTTCAAAATATACATTAGTATAACGTGTAAGGGTCATAGCTACACTAACAACCAGAAAGTGCATCATGATGTGTGGAAGCTGGCAATCACCATTCTTGCCAGTCCTCTTCAACATCTACACAATGGATGTAGCCCATCTGGACAGTCCAACCAGATGCTGTGTGCTAACTTTTGCTAAGATCAAAAGCAAGATGCAAACATCCCAGTATCAGGGTTAGTACATTGTGCAATGACATAGATATGGTCATTAATCCTGCTACAGTTATGTTCTAAGCACTCAATAACAGACATGCTGGTAAAGACAAATCATCACCATCCTTTGTAGACACTGCCATTCCCCTAGATGAAATGCTGAACTACGTGGGAGTAATCTTAGACAGACAACTCAGCTTTACCAGTCATATTAACACTATGGTAATCAGGGTTACCAACCTCATCAATGCAATGAAAGTTGCAGCAATAAATAGAGCTTAAGAACATAACTTGTTTATGCTGTACCAAAGTCTTAATGCATTCCATCCTGAATTATGCTCTCTCAATGATCAGTATGAGTGCTACACAACCAGATCAAATTGAGAAGATACAGAACAGTTGTTTAAGACAAGACATGGCATGCACTTCTGTCAACTCCATCAACATCCTCTCACACTTCACAAGCTTTAGCAGCATTACAGAACATCAACTGTGCTTACAAGCAAATTTCTTTGCTAGGGCTGTACAGTTTAAAGACAGAACATTTACTACATTTACAAAAATGATCCAAACTGTTTATTGGAAGTTTTTCAAAGTTGCAGGAGTGTTTACAAGAGGGTTGAATAGTGGCTGACATCATACTAAAACCACACTTTTCCTTCTAATTTGTGATTTGTCAGAGCTGAGATTCTTATTTACATAAAACACATTTCACATTGTGTTGGAAACTACTGAAAATATAGAGTACAATGTTAATAAAGACAATATTTGGCCCATGCTCAAATAGAACAGCTGAAGCCTTAGTGTTGCTACAATGCAAAAAATCCATGTGTATGCATTTAATGCTGAACTAATTTTAGCTCTTACAAACAACAGGTTAAGAAGACTTAGTGTAATGTTAAAACATATGATAGGTTTCACTGGATAAATCTTTTTTCCTATTAAAGGTAAAGCTACTTTGACCCCCACAAAGTTGCTTTTTTTTCCCCTTTATCAAAAATTCATCCCAAACATTTTTTGGGCACATTGTAAAAAAGTTTTAAACTTTTAATTTTTCTACTTAATAAAGCCCCATAAAGACCATATATTCCATAATTGAGCTACTACTTTTTTCAATAGGAATATTTCAGCTTCACAACAACCATACAGATACCAACCAAGCATGGGACCGGTTAAAAAAAATATGTCATGACTATGAGTAGATATGTGCAGTACATCCACCACTGAGATAATTAGTCTCCATAAGATCTCAGATGTCTCTACATGGAATAAACATCTGGCACCACTGTGAAAATCATCCCAGAAATTGGGCAGAGAGTAAAGTCGAAAAAGCTTGTTAGCAGCTACTTACAGACCATGATGGACAGTTGCTTGTAATCATATCCACAGATGGTACCTACACCAATGACAGCAAGAGAGCTGGTTAGGCATTCATTGTCTTCTGGAACAGCAACATTTTGCATTAGGCTGATGGAGAATTCAAACTACCCATAAACAGCACAAGGATGGAGCTGGAAGCCATAAAGTAAGCTCTCGTCTGGATTGCTGAAAACCTCGAACCACAAACAGACAGTACCATTAACGTGGCAGATGGATGGCAGAAAGTGAAGAAACTGCATGGTAAGACCTTCACTTTAATGTATATGCCAGACCATGCAGGGATAAAGCTGAACGAGGAAACTCACAAGAGAAGTCCCTATATAAAATCTAGCACAACTCTACTGGAAGGATCTCAGTCTCCTCAGCACCAGTAAGGTGTAAGTAGCAATCAAAGATCTTCAACATTCAGAGGAAATGAGTCTGCTGTAAAATAATGCAACATATGGTGTAGTTAGGAAAAGGAAAAGAATTAGGAATCAATAGGATAGTGTACAGCCAGAATAAATCTGCTGTTAACATCAATAAAGGAACTCTCTTCTACTTTTTTCTGAAGGGGTCTATTGGTACAAACCCTGTGATTGTTGCCTATTGCTCAATTGTATTTTTATATCCTGACAAATAACAAGAGATTAAGGAAAGTGATGAAATATGAAAGTTGAATTTCTGATGTTAATAGTCTAGTGTGTGTGTGTAAAAGAAATACTAATATAAAAATAAAATTGATACTAATCGAGTTTTTTAATAAACAAAACATTTATTTATGGTGGTTACAAATGGTAGAGCATTTTGAGTTTTTTTTTAACTTTTAACTTTTTTCATAACTTGAGCTTGGCACATATTAACTAATAAAATCTAGTAGCTAGCAAGAGAAAATACCCATAAGGCCTAACTAATTTGAAAAGGCTTATTGTAGGTCTAATTCAGGAATTTAATTTACGAATAATAGTTATGTAAGTAGGCATACTCTGAAAAATGAGCATCAGTCTACTCATTACTTGTGTACTGGTTGCACTCTATTTTTATGGTTTAGTGTACTGGTTGCACTCTATTTTTATGGTTTAGTGTACTGGTTGCACTCTATTTTTTATGGTTTAGTGTACTGGTTGCACTCTATTTTTTTATGGTTTAGTGTACTGGTTGCACTCTATTATTATTTTTATGGTTTAGTGTACTGTTGCACACTATTATTATTGACTGTAAGTTGAATTTGTTACTTGCTCTGATGATTTTGCAGAATAGCTATGCAATTAGCTTAATGCTGTATTTACAAGTTTAGGTGAATTGTACAATAGCTATCAACCTGATTAAATGGTTTAAAAACTAACTATCTTTCATTGCATCTTTTTAGATTGTATTATAATATAGGGTTTAATGTTACGACAGTTAGTAATCAGTATTTTTTAACCCTTTGTTCATGGGTGTGTTTCAAAGTGCACATGCAGTGACCTTTGACAGACTGCCATTCAACATGGTATTATGTATCTGATGTCAGAGTTATCAGCTGTTCATTTTACCCTACATTACTGATATAGGTAAGTTTGAGATAGAGGAAATTAAATATCAGGTACAGTATATAGGGATGCTGAGAAAACTGTAAATATATATTTCAGATGTTCTAGATGCTATGCAATGCAATATGCAAACCTTATGGTGGACAAAAGTATTTTCTCTTCACATGAATATTGTCTTGCACTTTGACTTATCTGAGTCAGACTGATGTTATCAATTCACATATATTTGTTTAGTGCAAACAATGCTGCAACACATCTAATATTTTATATACAACCGACATTTTACTCAAAGCTTGCCACAACCACTTTATAGTCAACATTTCTTCTCTGATACGGGATTGGTCTAATGGACCAACTCCTTGCTTATTAAGTTAAAAGAATTTGCAATCTAACTATTTGATACTGAGGTAGTAGTCATATTTTTACATAAAATATGTATGCATAAATACCGTGAACACTAGAGAGGTAATGAAAATAGTCGAAGCAAATATTCTCAATCTTGGTCTGTCAATGCTTCATTATTTATTTAGCAGACTTTCTTGTAAGATATATTTCAAGACTATAATAAGTATATATGTTAGAGGCATATTGCAAAATCAGTCACTTCACAAAATAACTAAACTTCAGTCACTGCATGAAATGGCTGATCCTACATTCTGCTACTTTCTTGAAATGAGTATATTTCTAGCGATCTTGCAAAATCACGGTGTGCCTTATAATACATGCAGGCCTAACCAAATCCCTCCTATGTACACTTGTAACTGATTTCTGGTGTCTCAAGTGATCAAAATCTGAACCTCTATTTTCAACTTTTCATTTTAATTTATTTATTATGTAACCTCAACCAGCACCAAAAAATGAACTCGTGTTCACTTTACGTGAATATAGCTCAAAGTCCAGTCAAAATAATGAAAATGCTAACACTTATAGATTAATGATAATGAAGTGCAATAATCAAGATTCATCAACTGACTTATACTAGTCTTGAATGAACAAAGTAGTACATTTTGTTTATCATCCAGTCCAACTTGCAGGTTAGGACAACCTTTAAAATTGATGTATTGACTCTGTTGTTAACAAGCTAAGTATTATTGTAATGCAGTCCTCAGATTGTCCTATTGATTTGTAGAAAATTAATTATAAATTTACTTTAATTTGAAGCAGAAGTGATGAATGTTTGATTGGGGTCAAAAGTGTAAAATATATACCAAATATAAAGTACTTGTTAATTCACAATTGTAAGCTGTGACTAGAAGTGTTAGGCATCTTTTTAATAGCTCCTTGTTTGAGAGTATGTTTAAAGAACATCATATAGAATGCATTACTTGCTATTAAAGATGCAAGTAGTATTATTGAAAGTTTGTGAATTTTTAATTAAAAAAAAGATTCACAATTTAAATTTTCTGATTCATTATAATTCTTCTAGTAGACTTTATATAAAATCTTTATATTTAACTATTTTTTAATATAGTAATAATGTTCTTACAATGTTATATATATCATAAAGATGCAAAAACATTGCATCCTCAGAATATCTGGAAAAATTTTACCCCATTTGAATAATTTTATAAGTTTTTCCTATAGATTAAATGAGAATATCAGCAAATCTTTTGGTCGAGTAGGATCATATATAATTACAAGCTTTTGATGTAATCCTTCAAATAGAAAATATGCCTTAGTCTATTATGAATAGTAAATATTCTCCTTTTTTGAAAACTTAAGTATATTTCTACTGCAATTACATCATATAACTTATGGAATAAAGGTCCTGACAGTGTGTTTGTTTTTCCATCAGCTATGACTACCTTCATTGTAATGTATATGATATTAAATTGATGAAAGCATGTGCATTATTTCTATATATTATACAAAATTCTATTGTTTGTTGTTTTAACATACTTGGTAAATTGTATATAATAATAATGAAATTAATTACAGTACTATTGGTTTACAAGTATTGTCTTTTAAGAATTTTAGTAAGATATGCAAATACAAAGGTTTGAAACTTGTTATTATACAAGGTTATTTTTATTGTATTTCTAGCTTGTATAGCAAATAAGTAACTTGTTTCTATAGAAAAAAAATTAAAACCACTAGAATGAGGAAGAGAAATAAAATAATATTGTATACACGTATTTATAACTTGTGTGAAATGCTATCTTCTACAGTACTCTTCACTCAAAGGAAGAAGGCGGAGCTCTGCATCTAGCAGGTCAACACCCCCTTCACGGACTCCTCCTGTTTCTCGAACACCACCACCACCCAGGTGAGAAATTATGATTTTATAACATGTAATAACAAGAATCTCGGATCACAAAAACCTGCCTAATATAAAATGAAACTTTTTTTATTCTTCTAATTGTTTGATCCAGTTTTGTGATCAGGACTGAAGCTTACAAAAATTGATAAGCTAAAAGTTTTGTTCTTTGATAATAGTATGTGCTATATTACATCATCATCATCATCAAGCAGTCCCTGTAGCAGATGGTTTCTTATGAATGAGTCATAAGATATTGTAAAATATATAACAGTAATCAAAAATTGGGCATCATCACAATATAAGTTAATATTCTAGTTATGTTCCTACAGATAAAAAATATGTTTGAATGTTATCTGTAGTAACTGAATATGATTGTTGAGATACCACAGAACTGGAATTTTATTAATTTCCATTGTTATTGGTTTTGAAGCTCGTGCATTAGTCAGCTGTTTCATTGACATAGTAATTATAGGTGCCAGATGTTGTACATTTTATGTTTACATTGTTTTGGGTGGTCAAAAAATAACTTGTATAGTTTCCAAGTATGCATTTTATAACATCAAAAATATGTCAGCCAGAAAAAAAAATGTCCCAAAACTAATGTAATTTATCCAGCTTTCGAAATAATCTATAAATAGATTTAAAAGTTCTACTACTTCAACATGTAGCACAATAATGATCATGGAACAAAAAACAACTTGTGAACTGAATAATTTAGATAATAACTTGAGATAATAAGAAAGGGATTCGTGCAGAAGAGAATCTGCTGTTTCTATTAGTTATAAGCATGTGTACAAGGCATCTAAAGTTGATTAGCCAAACAACCCAGGAAGTCAGAGGGACAGGTTTCTCTGGTGGGTTTTAGAAATTTATTAACATCTCAGTAAATTAAAAAGGTAGAAGTTTCAAGTTTTAGGTTACTGCTTATAATTATGTATTGTTTGTGTTTCTAATTTGGTTAGAAATTGCAGCAAACCTGTTTTTGATGTTATAAAATTCTGAAGGGGAGCCCAGACACATCACATGACACAAAAACTGAGATTGAACATTTGCTAACTATTCATTTTTCCAATTAAGAATGAAAATCTACATAATATAAAAAGATGAATTATAAACTACATTTTCTTGCCAAATTTATTGACACATATTCATATCAAAGTTGTTTGATTATTTTTTTTATGTAACACTATAATGTGGTGTTGCATTCTATAGAGAAAGAGTTAATAGTTGGGCTCAATTACATTCAACTAATTGATTATTCTCACATGAGACTTGGATACTTAGAAAAATTAAAAATACTAATATATGCAAACACTAATTGATTAACCATATGCATCTGGGCAGAGTCAGTGTAACTGAAAAAGTCATGACATACCCACTTTGAATCACCTGCATCTTTAGGGTTAAGCTAAACGATCTTGACTTAATCAAAAATGATAATGTGAAATCATAATAGCAATATTTAATTTAGTTGCAATAGCTGAAAATACTAATTTTAGTTAATCAATTATTTTACATTGCATTAATCAATATTCGTAAGTACTTGAGTAAAACCATCCACCTCAAATTTTAACACACATTTTATGATCAAACAAGGCCTAAATAACAGAACATTTGTTTTTCATTTATTTATAATATTAAATTGCTTAAGAGCTATATGTTGTGCTCTGAACAACCCAGTAATGGTCCTAAGAATCTGACCAAGTTCTCAGTATTGAAATTGTTTGATCATGGTGTAAACCCATTTTATGGTATTATATTATCTGTAAACATTAGAACTTTTTTTATATAATGTAATTAAAATTATGAAAAGTTTATAAGTAGATTTATATAATATTTTCTGAGTTTGTTCAATAACAGTTTCTAGAAAATTCATCTTTCTGTTTAATCTCGACAGTTTTCAAATAATTTAGAAAACAAATTAAATATATACAGCTTTTATTACTTATAGTGTCTAGTTGCAAGGTGGAATTTTCTCTTTTGATTTGTTCCTTTTCATGTATTTTTTCTTAATATTTTTTTCAACTAATTTTATATAACAGCCCTGCCTGTTCAAGGAAGTCTTCTAGCTCCATGCCATAACTAACCAACAATCAAGTTTTATTGAACAAGTTTTTAATATTGGTGCTGGTAATATGTAATGTTAAAGTGACCTTATTGTACACATATTATAGACTATAACTAGTATTCCTTGTTAAAGTTGACGCAGTTAAAAGACAATTCTATTTTCGTTTTGAATGAAGATTTGTTTTTTGCTTTAGGATGATGTTGTGTTTAATAACCAACTGAGTGCTTGTTTTGTAGTTTATTTTTTATTTTATAAGAAGGACAATGTCTTTTTTTGCATGTTTTGTCATAAAAGTACTTTGAATCTCTCTCTGAAGGAAAATTTTAAGTATCATCTCTTTACAGTTACTCAGCAAAAATAATCTGGTTTTGGCATTTTTATACATTTTTTTTTTAAATTAAATTGGTAAACAAACTTTGTATTTGTCTTTTACATTTTTTGATTTTCACAATTTCACATTAGTCTTCTGTTAAAATTGTGGCATTAAAAATTCCACCATTTTAGATAAAAAGTAGACTTGCAGAAGGCAAATGTGGCTGTTGTGTACTTGAACTCTATTACAGTTTGTGTTTTCTGCTCTTAGTTTTTATCTAGTACCTAGTTATCTTAGTATGTAATTGACGCTGATGTGTTTTAAGTGCTTAGCAATTTACTCATCAATGCAAAAGTATAATTGTGTTAAGTTACATTTTGCTAAAGTTTTCTTGTATTAGAAATGGCAGTTTATCAAGTTTATTATGTATTTGTACAGAGAAAAAAAACAATTACCATTGAATTCTACTGTTGATGTCAGATCATTATTTTCTTTGGAACCCCAGAAAATAATAACATAAAGAATGTTTTTATTCTGTTGTATAAAAATTATAGACTTTTAACTTTTATACCTCCTTAAAATAATCACCTATAGAAATTGTTAATTTTCATTTGTATTGCTGAACACTGACATCAGCAATTGAATAATAGCTCTATACAGTAAGAGCCAGTAATGACGTAGACCTTTATTTTTACTAACATGTCACAAATTGGAAAAAATCATTTGTCTCTGGTTTTTTTTAGTGATGACATAATTTGGTGCAAGCTAAAATTTTGTTTGTCATCATGAATTTTTGGAAGAAGTTTAGTTTAATAGATACTTGCTTACAGTTTTTAATCAATTATATTTCAAAAAGCATAAAACATGTGCATTATATAATTAAGAAAACATTATTTTGTGTTGAAAGAAATCCCATGTTTTTGAGTTATAAGGAACCTATATATAACCATTTGTATATCTTTCATTATGTGCTGCAGTGACATTGATGAACTTCTTATTAAGAACAGTGTAGTTTCAATAATTCTAAATTATCTAACAAATTAACACAGAGTCTTGTTTAAAAAAAAGGGAATAAACATTAAATCAGGGTGAATATATTTGGAAAGTAAAATGTACAAAAAATTTAATAACCCAGAAAAACTGCTGAATGATTTTTTTATGAAGGTTTAAAATTACATATTATTGTTTTCATGTATGACTTTTAAAGGAAAAAATTTGTAGAGCATTGAAAGTGTGATAGTTTTGTAATATGCCAGCTGTAAATTATCATTCATACTTGATTTTCAACTTATCCTTTATGATTATATTATTCAAGTGTTTAGGGCAGTCTCTGAAGGTTAAAGTAATCAGATATGTAAAAACCTTGATTATAACACTGAAAATATTTTTGTAATAGTTTTATAATCTTTGTTTATTAAAAAATGTATTTTTGAAACTACAAGAGTTATATTTGTTATGTTTGTGTGTAGATGATCATTTTGCAACATATGTAATTATTTGCTGTTGGTTAACTAGTAACAGAAAGTTAAGTTATTTCCATTATTTAGCTGTTTATTTTAAAGATAATACTACTTTAATGGTACTTATAATCCTCTTTTTTTTCAAAAAAGAACTAGTTTTATTATAAAGGTACATGTAAAACATATGTGAAAAGAAATATGCCAGCAATTTTGGGCTCCGGTCACACAAGCACTGGAAGCGCAGTTGACAATCCAAGCATTGATGGTATTTTTCCCCTCCTCATGTAAAACATTGCCAATTGATTTTAAGTCATTATTAACAGGATTTCAGAACCTGTCAGCTGTATTGTATAATTTATAGAGATTCTTTACGTACTGATACATGTCAACAGTTCATTGATGAAACATGGTCAGTCCACAGTCAGTAGTAGAATATTACAGTAATACTTTTTTTTTTCTGGATGGCATGTGAACACGATGAAAAATTCCTGTTTGTGACAATTACTCTCTGATTTATATTGCCGCATGACCTATCTGAGATTATTTGGGCCAAGGTAAAGTTGACTACTGTCGATATTTCTAATTTTCAAACAGGCGAGCTTACAGGCAAATGTGTATCATGAGTGGTAGGATATGTGGCATTTGTTCAGTATCAAATACACCTTGTAGAACACTTTATCAAGCATACTATTAATGTATGCCATAGGTATATAAGACAAAAAATACGAAGCAGTTCTTGTTATTGGGCTAAGTGGATGGCATGCTGCATGTCCAGCATTTGTGTCTGCTTAAATTGCACTTTGTGGCTGTGGGTGCATTATACGGGTGATGCTTCAATACCATCATTCAATCAGAAAAGAGGAGCCCAAGAGTTGGCTGTAGGTATTGTTGATTAGCTACCTTCTCTGCCTAGGGTTGCTTTGAACAAATATAAAAAACTAACACTCAGTTACAATGAATCCTGTTAAAATTGGGATAGGGGCAGGCATAACCTAGTGATTAGTGTACGTTGATTGTGAATCTGAGGATTTATGGTTTGGGCCCATTGCCACAAAAATGCGATCTGCACTTTGATTCCTTGAGTACGCTGTAAGAGTGGTGCTCAAATCCCATTATTCAATCAGATAATAGTAACTGAAAAGTTGGTGGTGCTGCTGTGACTACATGCCTTTTCTCATATCCGTCAGGTCAAATTTAGGCATGTCTATTCGCATATATGACCCATGTATAGCTTTCAAACAACTAATTCAGGTAAAAATGAGATAGATGCTGACATTTAGCATTGGGAAGTCGTTTTTCCAAGGTCATTGTATGTTTGTTAGTTCATAAGGGTTATGGGAAAATATGTTTCATACTGACAAGTTAAAGTTTAGGATTATTCTACGTAAATCACATGTAAAAAAATTACACTTATAGCTGTAAAAGTAGTCATTATTGTAATTACAATAACTGTGCTATTAGTTTCATGAGAAACCTTTATTAAGAAATTAGCTTTTTTATTATTTAAAGATGAAATAATTGTTTTTGCTCTCATTTGAAATTCCGCGGCCTGGTGTTATGGGCGCTCACTTCCCCTCCTGCAGGTTCGAATCCCGTCACTGAAGATGCTCGCCATTTCCACTGTGGAGATGTTGAAATGTGAAGGTCAGTTGCACTTTTCGTTGGTAAAGAGTAACCCAAGAGTTGGCGGTGTGTAGTGTTGACTAGCTGCCTTACCTCTAGTCTGACTTACAGATTAGCTACGGCTAGCTTTTCTCACGCAATTCAATAAATAAATAACTTAAATTCCAGATTGTTTCGAAAGTTTTCCTGATAGTTTTACATTGATTTTACTAAAGTGGCCTGTTTGTAAGAAACTTTTAATGATAAACTGTTTAATTCACCGAACACAACAGTAGTTGATAAATGAACCGAGAAACGTAACTTATTTTATTTTTTGTAGTTTATTTTTTGCTGTGAATTGGTAGTTTGTTTGGACAAGGATAAATCTGGATGACGTTTCGACACTTGCGTTTGCCCCCATCAAGTCACACCTATTATCTGACTTGCAGCCGCCATGAAAGATGCCGTCTTAAAGTTGTATGTGGAGATCAACTACGAGTGTTGTTTGACTACTTTTGTGGTATACAAATACCACATACCTCACTCTCCTGTTGTGTGGATTTCACATCTAAAAAATCTTCATTTTTTCAAATTTTCCATTTGGAATAGTGACGTATCTAGGCCTCAAAAAGCCCTAAAACATAGTTATTGCTTCTCTCCATCATTAAAACTATTTCCGTATTTCAAAATATTTTCTCTCGATTCCAGTATTCAAAATTTTCGAATACAAATTTTGAGGGGGACCTTGGTCGGCCTGGACTTCTGGGGCTGTTACCTCACAGATTTGGAATATCCTAAATTTGGTTGAGGTGATGTGCTAAATTCAACCGGAGATGTTACGTATTCTAGTAGGTGCCCATCGCACGAATATCACATATTTCACTGTCCTGTAGTGTGTGTTTCACATCTAAAAAAACTTTTAAATTTGGAACATCCTGAATCCGGTCGAGGTAACATGCTAAATTTTAGCCCTATTTTCTGTAATAGGGTCTGATCACGGAAATTATCTATTGAGAGTTATATTGTGTCCTACTTTACTCTGTGTATAGAGGACTGTGACGTGGAGAAGAGATATTTCCGGATTGTTGTGATCCAATTTCATGATTGTGCAGATATAGAGAGAAGGTGATCTGTGAATACAGATTTAGCATTTACAAACAGATTCGTTTCTGATTTGAAGGAATCGAGATTTGCTGTTGAAGTATTATCTTTGCTGTGCCATTCAACTACGATTCCTTTCAGTTAATCATCAACGGCAGTTACCAGTTTTTTGTTTTTGTTTTTTGTATTTTATCTAATTTAATTTAAATATAATTTACCTATTTATATCAGTTTCAACTTCATAGCCATCTATGCAAAGTTTTTGATTTATAAAATCGACAGTTATTCTGGTTTCCAGCTCCAACAAATAACGTGTTGAAATTCGATGACGAGGAACCCACTTTGAGACTAATAATGGTTGGAGACGGCTTGAATGGGTAATGAAGAAAAACTTTAATATTAGTTTAGCATAACAGCAAATGGTACCTGATGATGACAAAACTTGTCGAAACGTCGTACATTTGCTTTTATGTTAAACTTGTATTAAAG
>NW_013666193.1:311766-314381 GCF_000517525.1 Limulus polyphemus | reverse complement strand
CTTTAATACAAGTTTAACATAAAAGCAAATGTACGACGTTTCGACAAGTTTTGTCATCATCAGGTACCATTTGCTGTTATGCTAAACTAATATTAAAGTTTTTCTTCATTACCCATTCAAGCCGTCTCCAACCATTATTAAATAAAGTGTTTATTTTTTGCATTGACTTAACACTGAATTTTGTCTTTCTTTTCGTCTGATCTTTCACATACTAGGTCTTCGAATCTCTAATTGTTGAAGAAATCGGGTAACTGTGTGCTAGGTTACCCTTAAATTACTACAGTTTGAAACTTGAACAGATAACTACAGCCTTATGTCGAGTGTTTAAGGTAATTTAGAAAAGTTGCCAGTAAGCACGCATTTGCATATGATTGGTATTTGACTCGTGTTATAATTGTAGATACACCAAAGACAAACGTATTTTCGTGCGAAGCCAAACAGATGTAGATAGAGTGGTTTGTAACTTTATACTTGTTTTCTTTTTGCCTGTATATTATACCGGTATACCACCCCACCACACTTACAACATTCAAAAACGATTACTCAGTAGACATCTTATTGGCAGACAAAGGAACCTCGACTGATCTCAAAATAGAAGACTACAATATCAAATTACAAGACCCCAATAATAATGAGAAATACGTAGAACTAAGAACATCACCACAAACAATGAAAAGCAAGCCCTTAAAATCATTAACAAATTATAGAAATCTAAAGAGCTTTCCTTTGGAGTAATCAAATTCTCCAATTCTTCAGAATACTGTGTTCCTCTAGATTGTGGATTCCTGTCTGTGGTAAGTGTGTGTGTGTGGGGGGGGGGATCCGAGGAAAGATTATGCTTAAGTAGCATACCTTCTTCGGGACCTGATCACCTACCCACGCGTGTACCGTGCATAGAGAGGATCCTGACTATTGAATACCACCTGACCTTGGTGTATTACTTGTAATGACTAACAAACTTAAGGTAACAAGTGAGCATCTCTAATTTATCCTGTATCAAAAAAGGTGGCAATTTACTTAAGGATTTGTCTATTAATGAGCGAATGCTTAAGAAGTGAGGCACAGTTGGTTGTTGTAAGAAAAAGATAGGAGAGGAAAAGCAGTCTTTAGTCCAGGCCTTTGAGGTCCTGCTTGAGGTTTTAGAAGTTGAGGATGTTTTGAGATAGATTAAGTTCTGGTGAGCCACCCTGTTGCTCTACAAGGGGACATCACATTGGTGTCAGGGTTTCCTGGACTCTATACCCAAACATATGACATCAGGTGTAGAAAAGATCCTATGGAGGTCTCAGTTGATCACAGCCACTATTAATCAGCCAAATGACTGATGGAGCCATCCATCTAGCGATTCAATGTCAAAGCAGCGGAGATTTACTTGTTGAAATATCCAAGCCTCAGGACAGTGAGTTCTTTTTGGTTCCAAGGTTCATAAGGTGACCCATATTGGATTACCTTACATTAGCACTTAAACTCCTCTAGGAAAATAATTACCAAACTTGGTTTTCTCTGTATCCTGAAGAAGAACGTTCTTTCTGAGCTGTAGAACCAATGTGTTATGTCTGCAACTGTAATGCAAATTATTTGAACTGTTCTGTTTGGCCATAAATATTCCCAATTCGCTTTCATATTTCAACCGTCAGCAGTGTGGACACTCCATGTTTTCCTATTGCAAATCCTTTAACTGCACCAACGACTGTAATGCTGAGCCATTATGAATTAACTATAACAGATCACACCCTTCTCATTCATGATCATGTCTTAAGTAGAAGGATGAAAAGGATCAGCCAATTCAACCTCTGCTGTAATCGAGCCCCTATTTTGTCAGTATGAGGATTTTATACATTATTTCGAGATGGACCTTTCTGTCTCTATGGGTAAAACAGCAGGTTTTTCTAGGTTTAGCCTCTACTTTAATAAAACTTGTTTGTACAGTTACTCATTGCCCGTTGTTTTGTCACTTACCGATGCCTGCTATTTAGTTAATGTGTGAGTTGCGTGACATACCTCTGACAGTAGCCAGTTTTTTGCTTTCATTCCATCAACTTGACACCCGACGACAGCAGTTTTAAACATGCTTTCAATCTACCTGTTACATTGAACAATGTCATTGATCGTATTTACAAAATTTTGCACGATTGTATGTTATGATATTTTTTATCATTTACTTTTACATCTCACTCTTGTTGTTAGTTTTATTTTTGTGTGATTTTTGTCTTTTTACATTTTACCGAGTCATAAAACCTCGAACCGAAGTGTATATTTAATTATAGTTAGTTGAATAGTGTATATTTAATTACAATTAGTTGAATAGTGTACATTTAATTACAGTTAGTTGAATAATGTATATTTAATTACAGTTAGTTGAATAGTGTATATTTAATTACAGTTAGTTGAATAGTGTATATTTAATTACAGTTAGTTGAATAATGTATATTTAATTACAGTTAGTTGAATAATGTATATTTAATTACAGTTAGTTGAATAGTCTATATTTAATTACAGTTAGTTGAATAGTCTATATTTAATTACAGTTAGTTGAATAATGTATATTTAATTACAGTTAGTTGAATAATGTATATTTAATTACAGTTAGTTGAATAAAATACTTATTTCACTTA
>NW_013666193.1:308797-310809 GCF_000517525.1 Limulus polyphemus | reverse complement strand
CCTGTTTTCTTGTGCCCAATAATGCATAATTTCATTTGATAAACACGTTTAGATTGAATGGTAATTTATAATCAGTCACAAGAACGTCGAATCTGAATCACTTGAAAAAAACAGGTGTATATTTGAAAAATCGCATTTCGTACTTTTTGGACGTTATATTGTGATGATCAACTCCCGCTATTCGATTAGAGTTGCCAGGTGGCTAGGGCGTTCGACTCGCATCTGCGGGTCGCGGGTTCGAATTCCCGTCACTGAACATGCTCGTCCTTTCAGTCTTGGGGGTGTTATAATGTGACTGTACATCCTACTATTCGTTGGTAGATGGTGTTGACTAGCTGCCTTAACTGTAGTCTATCACTTCTAAGTAAGGTACGGCTAGCCCTCGTGGAGCTTTCCGCAAAATTCAAACCCAACTCATGAAAAATGTACATGTTACTCCTCTAAATCAAGTGTGAAGTGCGCGACCAGATACTATAAGACAGATCAGTGATTCGCTGATTCGCAGTGATTCATAGAGACATTTCGTCTTGAACATGCCGCAATTGAAAAATGTTCCACCAGAGTTTCTGCTGGATGCAAGAAACGATAAGCGTGGCACGAGTGGCCAAGTTAAAACTAATACTGTATACGTAGTTAAGTAACAACTAATACAGCTCCAGAACTGAAATCATTGTGTAGACTCTCGCAAAGAGAGAAAAGAAGAATAAAAAGAAATATAAGAAAAAGGCTTAACCGAGTACAAGATCTAACAGCGAGTCAGATCCTAATGATTCCTTAGACGCAGACGAAGATAACGAGGTATATATAAATCAGGTAGCTGATCCAACTAACAAACATAAACACTAACACATAACAGAGAAAACAACAACAGGATCAAGATGTATCAGAAGATGTTTCTGATACAGAACAACCGTTCGTTGAAGTAAAAACACACGAAAAAACAAAAAATAACAACAAATGCACAAAAAACAGATAACATCTAGCACAATTCCAAAACGTAGTCATTATTCAAGGTAACCCCGGAAGCTCCTGAAGCAAATGATTTCAACCAACTGTTACAAGAATGGCTGCAAGAACATTACAAACCCACCTACCTGGTAGTTGCCCACGAGTTAAAGCTTTTGTCATAAGTAGCGTTCACTCAGCCATAGAAATAAAACACCTAAAAGAGGCATTAATCTCACTTAATGTCAGATACACAAAGGTCGAAAGAATAACCTTGGCTATCACCAAAACACACACACATGTCTTCAAGATTGCCACTGAAAACATACAAATTCGCGTACAACATGCAATTATAATGTAGTATCACAAATATACTGTAGAAAACGCTAAAACACCAGCAGTTGCATTAACATGTTGCTTCAACCAACAGCGTTAGTGTAACAGCAGCTAGTGGGTCCACGGTGTGTCCGAAATAGGGGTAACTGCCCCTAAAGTTTTAGTGGGGTAAATGCCCTCTCTCCTTGAAACGCCACTTAACTCAGCTAGACCTTGCAGTTTTTATCAACTAAAACTTGGCAGCATTTAGGGGTAGGTAGTATCAAAGAAGGGATAAAAAAACGCTAGTGTCCGGGGTCTTCGCCCCCTGGACCCCACGATGCAAAGACGTGCGCTAATGCGCTCATAGGATATCGATCAAAGATCTGGCTTCGTTTTGATGATTATGCCCTTTTCATACATTTTGACCCCCCCCCCCCAAAAAAAAAACCCTAAAATGCTTTCGGTGCGCCTGCCCACTACTAGCACCCAATCTACACAAACAGCAACGTAAGCTGCAACACAGCCACAAAACCCCTCTTCTACTAACACCAGAAGTAACACAAAACATACATACCAACAACGGTGGTATCTACATCTTCGTGGTAGTTTTAAAGTCTAGTGCAGGTGGACTTGTTTGTTTGTTTGGTTTGTAATTTCGCGTCAAAGCTACACGAGGGCTATCTGCGCTTAGCCGTTCCCGTAATTTAGCTAGTGTAAGACGTACGAGGGAGGCGAGCTAGTCACTCCCA
>NW_013666193.1:306813-308740 GCF_000517525.1 Limulus polyphemus | reverse complement strand
CCCTAATTTAGCAGTGTAAGACTAGAGGGAAGGCAGCTAGTCATCCCCACCCACCGCCAACTCTATTACCTACGAATAGTGGGATTGACCGTCACATTATAAAGCCCCAACGGCTGAAAGGGCGAGCATGTTTGACGGGATGAGGATTCGAACCCGCGACCCTCAGATTGCGAGTCGAGTGCCCTTACCACCTGGTCAAAGGTTCTTATAGGGAGAAATACTTAGCCTTGTATGTATGATATAGCGATCTATTTCATTTAACAAATATTTTTATATAAATGTTTGTCAAAGAATTGGTTTGGTTTGTTTAGAATTTCGCGCAAAGCTACACGAGGGCTATCTGCGCTAGCCGTCCCTAATTTAGCAGTGAAAGACAGGAGGGAAGGCAGCTAGTCATCACCACCCACCGCCAACTCTATTACCTACGAATAGTCGGATTGACCGTCACTTTATAAAGCCCCCACGGCTGATCTTTGCGATCATGTTTGGTGTGACGGGGATTCGAACCCGCGACCCGCAGAATACGAGTCGAGCGCCCTAACCACCTGGCCATACCAGGCCTTGTCCAAGAAGCGGACTGAGCAATCTATCAGTCTGTCTTTTATTGGAAGTATGTTTGCATATTTGTGTAAAAAAGTAGAATTTATGTATCTTGGTGCTTTAAAAACTGTAGTTAGTAACGAATTTTGGATAGTTTGTAGTTTCTTTAGATGTCTTTTTGCAATATTTAACCATGCAGGGCATGCGTATTCAAGAAAAATTGGAATAAAACTGATTTGTTTTGAATTTTGCGCAAAGCTACCCAAGGGCTATCTAAGTTAGCCGTCCCTAATTTAGCGTCATGGACTAGAGGGAAGGCAGGCTAGCCAACACCTCCAGACGTCTAATTTTTTACCAACAAATAGTGGGATTGACTGTCACATTATGACGCCTCCACGGTGGAAAGGGCGAGTACGCCCGGTGACGGGGATTCGAATCCGTGAACCTCAGTTTGTGAGTCGAGCGCCATAACTAACAGGCCATAAATAAAAACGAGCTATTACGCGGATTAGACCGCTACCGCCTACACGAAGAAAGTGGTCTTAGGTACCTTTTCCCGATTAACATCTTCTATAAATATAACCTAAGGCCACCTACAGCTAGATCTGAATCATATCATTAGTTTAAAGAATTACCGAGAGCATTGAAAATGTGTTTGTGTACAACGCCCTCAGAGTGATTTAATCTAACGAAAAGTGTGTGTGAATATTACTGGAACTGCTTGCAATGTGCAGGACTATCGCACAAACCAGTTGAAAAAATTGTGATATCAACGCGTTAAATAATACTATAATTATATACGTGGCCTTGATGGAGATCAGAATATGTGCCCAGAAAACCTTGACAGTTACTGATCCTCATATTGTAATAACACTAATTATTTCTCGTCAAAATCAAGAAGTGAAAGCACATAAACCAATCCGCCAAGGAGGGAAGAGGTCAGTATTGTACTTGACCTTCCTAGATCTAAAATGACCTAAATTGCGACCAGGATGAAGAAGAAGTGTGTGTGTGTGTTTTGTAGCAAAGCCACAACGGGCTATCTGCTGTGTCCACCGAGGGGAATCGAACCCCCTGAAGCGTTGTAAATCCGTAGACTTACCGCTGTCCCACCGGGGAACGAAGAAGAAGAGTACGTGCTAACCTTGAAAGAAATTTGTAACCTAGCCTTTTTCTTTTTAATTTATTATCAAGTAAGACTAGAAGAATAATGATAAGATGTTTCCCACTGTTTCTTTGTTTAACTTCCCCAGCTTTATAAGTATTGTTTTTATCATAAGCTATTTCATATATACACCTGGAAAAAAGTTAAGCACCCCCAAATATTTTTCAGGATTGCTTATTGAAAATAAGGTTTAATTTTCATGATGTTGAGCAATGTTCATAA
>NW_013666193.1:303879-305813 GCF_000517525.1 Limulus polyphemus | reverse complement strand
GAATGGTAATTTATAATCAGTCACAAGAACGTCGAATCTGAATCACTTGAAAAAAAACACGGGGGTGCTTAACTTTTTTCCAGGTGTATATATATAATTTTATACATACATACCCTCTTTTTCTCTTTCTCTGGCTCCCTTAGTGGCACAGTGGTATATCTGCGGTTTTACAACGCTAGAAACCGGGTTTCGATATCCGTGTTGGGCAGAGCACAGATAGCCCATTGTATAGCTTTGTGCTTAACTTCAAACAATCAATCTCTTTCCCTGTTTTTTTTTTTGTTGTTGTTGTTGTTGTTGTTTGTTTGTTTTTGTTTTCGATACTGAATGATTATTGGGTGTATAATAAGTAAACAAGGTACCATCAACTTTAACTAAGCATAAACGTATTGCATTATTGAGCAGGAGTGCAACCCGTAAGTCATTAATGTCTGAAGCAAATAAATAAATAAATAAATTGTCTTCTGGAAACCAGCTTTTAGGTCGTTCATATCAGGTGTGAATAACTTTCAGTACTGGCTTTTTGTTACTGGTTCTACGAACTCAAGGCCAAGTGAATGGCTTTTTGTTTCATAGGGCTATTGTAAAATAGCCTGAGATGCTTTTTAAAGTTTCATGCGTCTGTTTGAGGCCACTGACCGTTCCGTACGCAAGCATGAGACACAAAGAACGAGGAGCATTCAAAAAGTTTTAATTGGTCAATCACTCCTTTAGATTTGCAACAGTGGCCCCAGTTAAGAACTGAAGATGCGTAGTACAGCATCTTAAGCATAAATCTGCGGATAGTATGATTATTAAAAAGAAGGGGAGATAGTTTTTCAGGTGAAGATTTGTAGTTTAAAATTAAGAGCAGACGAAAATGAAACGCGAAAAACTGATAATAAATTACGAAAAACCAAAATAAGTAGGGAGTTGTTCTTGTCGTGTTTTATATTCTAAGGCTATTACTGTATGATCAACTGATTAAAATGAAATATGTCTAAAAAGCTATTCAAATAGCCATATTTTTAAAAGGATCCAAATGATTCTGGAACTTTCTAGTACTTTTCATTACAGATGTTTCGTGTCATATGATTGTTTTTTACCAAGAAGGGCCAAACTCAGTAAATAAAACCTTAATAAATTTTAGGTCGTTTACTTTCGACGGTATGCTTCCAGTATTCCGAATAATAATAAAATGTGAAAAAAAAACTCAACTATTCTACACATATTGTTTCGGATTGTGTAAGTATGATGAGGTGGCGCTGATTGAGGGCGATGTGTGTAGGTTTCGATTTGTGAGTGATAAGAAGGGAGAGTTTGTGTATTGTATTCAGTTCTTTAATAATGAACGCCCTTGCTCTTAAATTAATCATAAACTGTCACTTCCTAACGTCTTGTAGGGATTCTAACAATGCAAGATGCGTTGGCGGTGTTGCTGAATGAAGAGGCGAATGATGTCTCGCCGGCGATACGTCTGTTTGTTTGGTTGAAGTTAAGCACAAAGCTATAAAATGGGCTATTTAAAATGTACCATATTGCTAAATTGTGAGCTCAAGTTCTAATTTTTCCGAGAGGGCGTATCCCCCCCCCCCCCCAGTTTTCATAACACTTGTACACACAGTGTACATTACCTTAAATAGTACCTGGTCTGAAGCCTCACATGTAACCATATATATATATATATGTATAAGGTACACAGTCTATGCATTCTACATATCATTAATAACAGTAACCTGTCTCGTGTAATACGACTGAAAGCAGCGCGTAATTCAATATATTTCGTTTTCAGACACATTTTGTTACTATACATTAACAGTAAAGAAACGAGAACGATATTTTTTGGCACAATGAAAGATAAACTCTTTATTTGTTGTTTCAGTCGACTAGTTTCGGTAAAATACATAAAAAACGTCGCTTTATTTTTAAACTATTGTTACGTCTCCGTTCGTTCG
>NW_013666193.1:295144-302903 GCF_000517525.1 Limulus polyphemus | reverse complement strand
GCTAAGTTTCGTCGGAACGAATTAATTAACTTTCCGTAACTCCAGAAAACATAATTGGCTTTATTTAAGCCAACATTTCGCCATTTCATCGGGACAAACAAGACACTTGCTAACTTATTTAGGCTTACAAAATATTTCAAATTAATACGAGTCTGTGCAGTTAGGTGGACTTCGCCCGAGAACATATAAACAAATTGAAAGTACATGCAAACGGACAAGATTACACTATCTAAAGCAGACATATGTTATCACACTAATTAAATATAAGCAGGAAGAATTACAAATTCCAGGGTGATTTTTTGTTTATTTGTGGTTTATACTCTGAAATTAGTAGAGCTTCTTTGTATTTTCTATCTAAAAAGCTGTGGCAATAAGTAAGAATGTTTGTTGTTATGGGACAATCGATATCAATTATACCGTGTTTGGCAACAAAATGTTCAGCCACATCACTGGCTTTACTGTCTAATGTGTGTAGAGTTCGAATGTCTTCATTAATTATATCCATAATAACTCTGACTATTCCACCGATGTATACATAGCCACAAAGTCTGCATGTAAAACTGTATACTACATTCTTGTGGTTACAGTTGCCTCTTAAACTTGATTTACAACCCGCACATTTAGTTGCGGGTTTATTAAATGTTTTGGGATTAAAGGTTGATCTGACTAACATATTTTTTAAGGTGCTACCTGATTTCTCTGTAACTCTGATGTCAAGACCTGATTGTCTGCACGCCTGTTACAAGCTGATATCTTAGGATTAATATATGGTATAGCGAAATTCCTGTGAAATTGCTTTTTTTCACGTGGTATTGTTTCTGTATTGTTACTGTGAACTCTGTTTTCAGCTTCGTAAAGTCTTATCAAAAATGTTTGTGAATATCTATTAATATTTAATTTAAGTACAAGTTATTGTATAGCTTTATAGTTACCTTCATTAGTTGTACAAGTCTTATTGATACGGTTTAGTTGTCCAATAATAGTCGCATGTTTAACGTGTAATGAGAGATGAGTGGTAATAAAACTACTGGTTTCTCATAAGACTTATGTTACATTTCTGTGACAAATTGGCCATCTTTTAGGATAACCTGAACATGAAAGAACGACAATATGTTTGATACTTAAAAAGTATGTCATTGGGCCGTCATAATGTGGTGGTCAATCCCACCATTCATTGGCAAAGTGTAGCTCAAGAGTTGACGGTAGGTGCTGCCGACCGGTTACCTCCCCTTTAGTTGGCAGTTCAAAATTAGGGACAGTACTAGTCCCTGTCTACAATTTTTAGAGTTCATTTCATATAATTTTTCTAGATTTTTAGGACCTGTACGAACCCTGTAAAGTAGTTAGAGTAATACTAACAAATGCATAACGTTTTCTTTATTGGTCATTTTTTTATGTTTTGTTTTCATTATAAGCTTCTTTTAAGTTGTATACGCCAACCTTTCTCAATTTGTGGTTCGCGAGCTCCCTTCAAGCGGTTCGAGGAAAGTATGTATGAATATTGAAAGGAAGCGGCAGCGTAATGTACAGATCTCATTGTAGTCCGATATAATAATAATAAAAGATCTACGTAGTCTTCTAAGAAAAATGCTTGAGTACTACTGCTCTGCAACTGTAGAAAGCAATGTGAACATGCTCGAAATCTGCATTAATATTAAGAGGTCGAGACTTTATGAACTGAATAACGAGCATATTCAATTTACAATCGGGAGACAAACGTATATTTACAATATTTCGAGCACGTACTTTTCCTTTTTTTATTAGTTGTGTACTTTGCCAAACCTTATCTGTTTTGCGCACTAAAACTCGAACTGTGAGTTAGGGTGAGCGAGACTGCATTACGGATTACGTGGTCGACATTTGAAAACTCATTATTTAATATTCTTAACCCGTATTTTAATTTACTGTATATTTATAATTTTCTACCATAAACAGAATGGTGCTTTCCAGCCATGAAGTAACATGCCCGGGATTCCCCCTGTAGTCTGATAAGTGTATTATTCACAGAATAGGAAAGGAAGCGATAACGATATAAAACACTAGTTCTCCAACCAGCATTGCAAATGTTACATTATGAACTTACGTTTTAACACTCACATGTTGTTGATCTTGGGTTTTCCCTCGTTGGTAAACACCCCATGATCTCACATTAAAATAAATAAATAAATATATATAAGCTTATTTTGTGGGGTGAAGGAACACTTCTGACTAGTTTCGAACTAATAGCTGGAGATAAAGATTAATAGGTAAGATTTTTTTTTTCATTTAATGTTAAACACCTTTTTTTTTTTTTAAACAAACACATCATTACATCGCTTGCCCACTGTTAGAACTTACTGTATCCCTGAAGTGAGCATGTTTTTTTTGTTTTTTAAAATTAGCATTAGATATTGAAATCAAAATATAGGCATAGTGACTAAACATGATATTATAGTATCTTGTTATCACCAGTTTATTTTCCGTTACATGAAACGTGATACTGATGTTCATCTAGACGTATGATAGAACAGGAAGATGCTATATGCCTATTTCCTCATTAGTTAAGATATACATTTTATTTTCAAAATTAGTGTTTTTTTTAGGCTTCTCAGCTTGGACGCATAATCGTTCAATTATCTCTTTAACTTTCTCTGTTTTGTGAGCAGCCAAGACGTGAGTTTGTTAATTGACAACTTGTAGGGACGGTAGCACATGACGTACAGGAATAAAAGGCTATCGTTCCTGTTGGAGAAACGGCTAAGCCCAAGAGCTCAATTCTTAGTGAACACAAATCTTGGATATGGGGTGCATTTTGTGTGCAAGTCCTACTTTTTAGTGCTTTTTATTGCATATAATACCAGGTTTGCTCCCGTGAGAGATAGATATATAACTTTTAAGAAATGTCAGATTTGCCCATATCGACTAACGCTAATCACGTGACTGATCATTCTCATTCAAACATGTTGTTGCGTCAGCGAGGTCACGTGACTAGTGTCACGCCACTCCTTCTCTCGAACCTTCGTGAATGCCCTAGCATTTACTAGATTGGGGGTAGCCTGGTATATAGAAGATGGTGACAACGTGACGGAACAGTATGTGTAGGTAGTGAGTAATTGATCTGCAGTCAGAGAGTATTGTTGAAGTTAACGTTCGTTATAGTGTTTGTTTTAGCGCGAATGTTGAAATTAAGTGTATCGTAAAGTTATATTCAGAAAGAATAAACCAGTTTTATTAAGTAAGGACTTCTGTCGCTAAAGTTTCGTCGGAACGAAGTTACGGAAAATCAACTAACAAACGGAGACGTAACAATATGGAAGGTCGTAACCTCGATATACTATCAAATTTACCATTGGAGAACACTGTTTTCAGATTTTAAAAATAATATATATACATATGTATAAGTTCTTCTTTTTGCCAATTGACGGAATAAATGGCTTTTACTTATATTTCTTAATAGTTTAAATATATAGTGTGTTGTTGTTGGGCTTAGGATTCTTCTACAGAAGGTGTCTGTGACTATTAGCGATAAATTCAACAATGAATAAACAGCACACACTTTACTTGTTTTCAAATAATATATTTATATTCGGAACAACTTAAACGTATGTACAATAAAATCTTCACATTATAGAGATAACAAGCATATCATAAACATTATTTATATATGGTTCTATTCTTGTCAAAAGTCCAGTTAGGCCTATTCACTTACTTTAGAATTTCAGTTGACAAGTCGGACTATCTTCTCTATATTATTGTTACGTCTCCGTTTGCATTTATTTTTTACTCCAAACCGATACATCCTAATATTAGTCATTCATTGAATGGTAAATATTTCCATATTTAATTAATAACAATCTATTAGCATGGAAAGTGTTCCGTTTTATAGCAATATTATCAAACAATATTTTAAATAGGTGAAAGAAATTTATTTTGGTAAGTTTTTATTGCCTCACAGTGGCACAGCGGTATGTCTGCGGACTTACAACGCTAGAATCCGGGTTTCGATACCCGTGGTGGGCAGAACACAGATAGCCCACTGTGTAGCTTTGTGCTTAATTACAAAACAAACAAACAAAGTTTTTATTTCCCCACAAGGACAAATTTGCATTTTAAGAAATTTATATCACATGACAAAAGGTTCGTGACCAAACAACGGGCTGAAGATACCGTTATGTATGCTCATCACACTGGCAGCAACAACAATCGTACTAAAAGTTAATCATAAATACTAAGTTGTCATAACGACATCGAGAGAAAAAACGAGTTTAAAGTTTAAATACACGACCGGAAACGGCCTTGCAGTATTTAACATGTCTCAGCATTTAGTAGTATAGCAAAATATGTATGAAATCAATCTGGCGTACGATTCCACAAGGAACAGAGTGCAGATAGCCCATCGTGTAGCTTTGCGCTACAACAGTACGATCAGCTTTTTATATTAGAATATATAAAACGTAGTCCTTATCTAGTGCGCAATTGTGTGTTAAAAGAAATATTTCAATGACAAGTTCCACTATATTTAGAAAATATTAAATAAAAGAGGTTTTTAACCTTCGTAAGCTAGCGTATGTTAAGTGTCTTGATACACGTACAAATATTGCGTTATTATTATTCCCGTTTTACAGGATACAACCAGTACGGAAACTACAATTTTTAATACTCGTGAGTTCTAGTTTGTGACTTGTGTATATAATTACCGATGATAAAAGTTGAGTCATAATGAAAATCTATTTCATAATAATAAGTAATCATTTGTATAGCAGGAATTAAAAAAATACCGCTATTGAAGTTACGCTGTACAAGGAAATATTTTATAATCTTTTGTCACTTCAATATTGTAGCGTCCGAATTTAATTCATTGTGCATTTTCAAAAATAAAACAGTTATTATATTTGATTTTATGCTTACCCGTATGTTTCTTTTTAAATTATAAATGTAATAAATCATGCCTACCTTATTTCTTTTAATTTATATATACAGTCCTGAATGATTGTGGCGGGTTGTGTTCTAGAGGTAGCGTGTCTGGACTGTGAACCCGAAGGTTTAGGGTTCACTGCCCGTTACCGTATAAATGCTTTCCATCCTTTGCAGCCGAGAGTCACATCTCATCATTTGTTCAGTCAGACAAGAGATGTTGACTAATGATTTTTATTATTTGTCCGACAGTTCATAATTAAGGACGATGTTTTTCACACAGTTCCCTCCATATTTCTGTTAGCCATTTTCTTACAGTTTAGTCTGGATGCAGAGATTCACTCAAGTAAACCTATAAATGTTCCCTTTCTCAGATGGACATGAGACTTAAATTCATTAACTGGTAATCTGCCGTGTTTTCTTACAGAAAATACAGCTCGTGACTTGTGGAATAGATTGCTGTCTTTTTTTTTTTTGTGGCGAATCGGATAATAACTAGGGGCCGTCACGAACTTGGATCACAGTGAATGAATGTGACGTGTACAAGTTGGACTTGTATGCAAACCTGGTTTTGTTTGTATTTTTGTGTTTTGTATATAAAGCCAGATTTGTCCCTGTAAGAATAACTTTTGACCGTACCTTTCAGTTTGTAAATTTTGCTAACTTTAACTTTTGTAGACTTAGTGTCGGATAACTTTTGTTAGACGTGGTTTAACTTTTGTTAACTTATAGGTTTGTTTTACTTTGCATTTAACTTTAAACTCACTATGGCGTTTTTATTGTATTTGTTTATGAATTTATTTGTAATAAAGATTGTCATTTGTATTCATATTTACTAACTTTATCTTTGCGACGAACTCACTCGGACTTCGGAGAAAAACACAGTGACTTCATTAACGTACCCTAACATGCATCGCAAAATACCACAGTTTGTACTTATGTTTTCTTCGTTCTTTTATCCAGTTTAATACTTTTCATTTTTAAAATTTCTATATATATAATTTTTTGAAGTTGTTACTACCAGTTAATATAAAGTGTTAATTTCACCTTTTTTTGCGTAAATAATATCATACAAGTTGTCCAAATAGGCGCTTAAATCAGTGAAGTTTTTTCAATAAACGGCGACACCTAGTGGGTAGAAATGCAATGCATGTTAAATTTGTTTATGCATCATTTTAATGGTACTTATTGTAGTGCACCAAAAGATTAATCCACCAGTTTTATTACAGTATTGTTTGTGATTAGTTAAATTATTTTACACATCCTTGTAGTTATATTAAAAGTTCAGTTCAGTTCTATAAATGTTACCAAATGTAAACAATAATCAAAATACTGAATTGCACATATTAAGAGTGTTGCGTCAGCGAGGTCACGTGACTAGTATCACGCCACGTCCTTCTCGAACCTTCATGAATTATCGGGAGACTACTTGATTGGGGGTAGCTGGTATATATAAGACCGGCCACGAAGCGACGCGGGGGCAATGAGTAATTGAATGTATGCGGACAGAATATTGTTGGCCACGTGAGACGTGAATTATAGCGTTGTTATAGAGCGGCTGTTGAAATTAAGTGTATCGGTAAAGTTGTATTCGGAAAGAATAAACCAGTTTTATTTAAGAAAGGACTTGTGTCGCTAAAGTTTCGTTGGAACGAATTTACGGAAAATTAATTAACGAACGAACGGAGACGTAACATATTGGTGTCAGAGAGTGGGATAAAAAAATGGAGACGAGAAGCGGCAAATCAAACTACAGCTTAGCAGATTTGATGGCAGCAATACAAGAACAGCAAAAGAAACAAGAAGAACGAGAAGAGAAATTACAGCAGTGGTTGGAGGAAAAAGAAAAGAAACAAGAAGAAAGATTACAGCAGTGGCAAGAGAACCTGCAACAGTGGCAGCTCGAACAACAAAATAAACAAGAAGAGAAATTACAGCAGTTGTTAGAGGAAAAAGAAAATAAACAAGAAGAACGAGAAAAGAAACAAGAAGAGAGACTACAGCAGTGGCAACTGGAACAAGAAAGGAAACAAGAAGTACAAACGGAAAACATTAGTAAATTTAAAAGCGAATTAGATACATTAAAGGATGATTTATTGTCTTTTACACAAGGAGGATACATTAACCATCGACTTAATCAGCCCCAGACAATGACAAGCCCCTTCCAGACCCTGCAGCTAAACCCTAATGCAGACATCTTCAGTCCTGTTAGAAGTCACATCCCAGATATGAATGTCAATAATAGGAGTGATTCAGTAAGAAAGAAGCCACAGGAATACGATGGGAAAGCACTGGGAAGCATATAGAACACAGTTTGAGCTACTGGCAGAGATGAACGGATGGACCACTGGAAATACTTGGGCAGTTATCAGCAGACGTCAGGCACTGGTAGCGGCTCAAGAACTCAGGTACGGAACCCAAAATCAGTCAGAAGTCTACAGGGCTAGGTTTAGGACGAGAGTCCGTGCTAAAGGGGAGAGCCTGCAAGAGCTGGCACAGGATTTGAAAAGCATGGCACACAAGACCTACCCAACTGCACCACCCAATCTCCTCAAGTTGTTGCTGAGGGATCAGTTCGTAGATGCCTTGGACAGTCCACAACTTAAGATACAAGTGAAGCAAGCACACCCCTCTACCATGCAGGATGCAATGGCCAGAGCTCTCGAATTTGAATCCTACATTAAGTCCAGCACAGAGGTACCAAGGTTGGTACAGTTCTCTGGATTAAATGCCAGAAAAGGTCAGCTTTCAGAGAGGTTTGAGGGACTTTGCTCGCACTGTAACAAACCTGGGCACAAGAGAGCTCATTGCTGGCAACTTCAACACAGGGGAGATGATACAGCAGAAAATGCTGCTACCCAGAAAG
>NW_013666193.1:290156-294121 GCF_000517525.1 Limulus polyphemus | reverse complement strand
TCAAAGTACAGGATAGTTCTAGAAACGTGGCGTCACAGTAGTCATGTGACTCGCTGACGCAACATTATTATCGTACCAGTGTTCTGTGTGTGATTCACTTACAGTTGTGGCGCAAGTTACCGTAATTCGTTTGTATTTCTTTCTTCGGAAGATCACCTGTTTCTGTTGTCAAAGTGTACCCAGGCTGATTCAATTACTTTAGAACCACGGTTTGACGGAATAAAATTATCCTTATTATCTTTTTATACTATTAATATCACTATAACATATTAAACGTTAGGCCTATCACATATACGGTACATAACTTCACGCCAACTTTATTCTTTTTTGCTATTATCTGTCTGCTACTGCTGTCTGTCTGCTGCTTCCCGTCTCACGCTATTTATATCTTTATTACATAGTCGCCTGGTCACTTTCTATATTGTTGCGTATCTGCTTCTTTGTTAATTTCCCGTAGAAATTCTTTCCGAGAAACTTCAGCGATACAAATACTTTCTTGATTAAAGCTACCGTATTTTTCGGTGTATAAGACGCACTTTTTACCCCAAAATTTTATGTCAAAACCTGCTTGCGTCCTATACACCGAAGGTATGAATATTATATATGTATATATACGATATACACAAGCCATGTGTAAATATATTTAAATAGGCATGCATAGTTTAGTTCAATTGAATGTGTTATTTATAACAATAGTAGTTTTTTTCTTTTAAAAACATAACTATTCATAATGCTCCCTAAATAATAAAAAAATAAATTATAGTAATGGATGAGAGTGAAAAAGCTTGGAAATACAGGACGACCCCTGTTTAATGTGGAGCAGAATAAGGCCGTTTCAGGCCTAACTTTAACCAATAAAAAATCGTTTTTGAGTGCTTGTCTTGAATTCAAACATGCAATGCGCTTGACCAACCAGAACGCTTTATGCAATTAGCGTCGGTAATCGCTTAATCGATATTTCTGTTTTCATTTGATACTCGGCAGTCTGGTACGTGCTTACTGTCAAGCTGGATGCGTCACCGAAAGCCTAAGTACTGTATCTTAGGCTTCTGGAGCAAAATAGTTGTTTCTTCATTTTTCGTTCTATTTTTTCACCCTTACGATGTCTAAAGAAAAGAGACTATCATACACAGCTAAATCTAAATTAAGTGTGATTAATTATGCAAAAGAGCATGGAAACAGAGCTGCCGAAATATATTTTGGTCTTCCACCAACAGAAAAAATGATTCATTGCTGGCGCGAACAAGAAGAAGAATTGAAAATGATTAAAAGTGATAAACGCAATTTCCGAGTAAAAAAACAAAATGGCAAGATCTCCAAAATAAACTGTACGAATGGGTTGTGGATCAGAGAAGGCAAGGACTATCTGTTTCAACAAATATGATAATTTTTAAAGCAAAGAGGATTTCATGTGATAATAGTTTTGAATATTTTACTGGTCATACATCGTGGTGTAATCGGTTCATGAAACGCAAAGGCCTAGTTATGAGAACTAAAACGAAAATTGCTCAAAGAATGCCCGATGAGTTTGAGATGAAAATTTGTGCTTTTCACAAGTAAGTTATACAGTTAATAAAAGAAATCTATTTGAATTGTCTCAAATTGCAAACATGGATGAAACATTTTTAACATTTGATGTTCCAAGCAATAGAACAACTGATATAAAAGGTACTAAAACTATTTCTGTTAAGACTACTGGACACGAAAAAATGCATTATACAGTGGTGCTAGAATGTTGTGCAGATGGAACAAAATTACCACCAATGTTAATTTTTAAAAGAAAAACAATGCCCAAGGAAAATTTACCCAGTGGTGTACAAGTTCACGTACATGGAAAAGGATGGATGGATGAAGACGGAACACTACTTTGGTTGGAAAAAATTTGGTCGAAACGTCCAGGAGGCTTATCAAAAAAGCCTTCTCTTCTCGTCTGGGATTCCTTTAGAGCTCATAAAACGGAAAAAAAAGAGGAAAAAGCTAATGAGCTAAAAACACAGCTGGCTGTTATACCCGGCGGTTTAACAAGTCAACTACAACCTCTCGATGTTTCTATTAACAAACCCTTTAAGACTTTAATGAGAGAGGGATGGAACAACTGGATGCAGCAGGAAGATTTTGCTACGACCCCTACAGGACGAAGGAAGAGACCGACGCTTGCTCAGGTCTGCATGTGGATGAAGAATTCGTGGGGAAAAGTAAGAAGTGATATAGTGATTAAATCACTTAAGAAATGTGGTATCAGTAACGCAATGGATGGGACCGAGGATGACATTCTCTTTGACCATAATATTGGATCCAATTATTCCTTTCCAAGCGACAGTGAAAGCAATGAAGATTTTGTAGGTTTTGAACCAAACTAAATAACAGTAAACCTACTTTTGATTTACAGTATTTTCTTATTTTGATTATTTGAGCTCTTTTGTGTTTAGAACGATATATATTAAATTCTAAAGTATCAAATTGAATTTCTGTTCAATAAAAATCTTTCAAATGCGACTGTAGCTTTTTTCACCCAAAACTTTGTCTTCAAAATAAGGGTGCGTCTTATATTCCGAAAAATACGGTAGATTATTCTTTCTCGATACAAATTTTAGAAATATACAGAATTTCCACAGTCACTTTAAACTTAACAACCTTATAACACACGCTATAAATCACAGCGATTCACACACATTACTTACGGTGCCTTCTGCTCGCTTGACTCAATTACCTATCTCTTCAATCTATCTGCATATCTCTTCGATCACGCTGGTTTTTCTCGCCACGCTTATATACTAAAAAAGAGGACGCCTCGAACAAACTAGAGTTGCCAAGAAAATCCATGATCCTTCCAGAAACTCCAGCGCGTATGCTCCCAGCGTCGCGTGACTTCCGCTGTCGTAACAATATTCTTGACACAAATTAGTTTTTAACAAAACCTTCTACAATCGTCTGTTTTTAACTCTTATTATAACAAAACTAAAAAATAATAAAATATTCACTCACAAATACAAATCAATCACTAATATCCAAACCAAACAGTCTTTTATATCATGACAACTGTGCTCTCGAGCTTCATGTACAAGGTGCAGCTTCACAGTAACACTCTCACGGGCAGATTAGGTACTATCTCCAAGGGATGATAAAGAACAAAGGTAACTAGAACGAAAGCATCTTAACAACTTTCCTGACCTCGCGTTACATGAAAATCACACATACCTAGAATAAACGATGTATTTGCAAAATTGTACACTAAAATTATTAGATAGGAAATGCATACCATACCTTTACTTTCCCTTCTTTTTCAGCCTTTTCCTTAAGCCCAAACTAATTCTAATTTTAAAACAAATTAAATTTATAAAAGTGTATGGTGGAAAGTGTTCTAACCTCCTCCTTCTCCTTAGACTCATGTAAAACAACAAACTCTATAACAGAGATACAACTTGCAATACATAACTAAAACTTTTGAAAACTGATACACGTTTTTGGTACAATCTGAATTATCAAAACACAAAGATACTCTTTAACAGTAATTCAATACAAAAGGTTTTGTAAAAAAAAATAGTTTAGTAATAAAGAAATATATTAAAAAAGAAAACTCTCTAACAAAGAAAAAACAAAAAAGTAACATGGATAATAATTTCAATCTCATTGACAACAATACAATAGTTGCAATACAAAAACGAATTCAATTTACTAAACACGAAATATAAAATCATAACTATAATATAAAAAGATCCAAATAATTTCTAAATGAATTGGCTGATACTAAATGAAAATAGAAAATATATCTGTCACACAAAAAAACTTAAAATCAATATAGAATATAACAAAATGAACCATTCAAAGTTAAATTCATCAAACAGTAGTGCCCTTTAACACAACAAAAGTATGAAGTAAGCTTTTTGAATACACTCGAAAGAACCACAAAAATATTTGAAAAAATACAATTACTTTAAAGATATATATATATCTTTAAAGTAATT